>NW_026921234.1:0-18559 GCF_032062105.1 Saccostrea cuccullata
AAGGGCAAGGGATGATTGGATGGTAAAAGATGGACTGGAATGTGATGATATTGGTTGTCATTCTCCGCTGAGTGAAGAAGCAGTCTTTAGTTCTCCAAGCAGTGCTCTAGTACTGTTTTGAGTACCCTCTTGCACCTCTAGCTATCATACTACCATATCATATATCGATGTGCTATTGCTTATTCTTTCTAGAGATAAACACCTGTAGAATGCGAATGGAACCTTTTTAAAGCCTGCAATTATTTCTTTTAAATTGTTTCGGCGATAAATCTGTCTTTTCCAGAGCTTCAGAAAAAATAAATATTAAATATGATTCACTGATTGTAGTACATATCAATAGAAGATTGAGGGGAAGGAAAATTAACTGATCCCAAAAGAAACCTCGTCTTTAAGTTGCTTAACAAATACACGGTGTCCACTTACGTGCATCAAAAATTATTTAGAAATTACGCTTCCCATTCTTTTTATATGCATGCAAAGCGAACACAATGCCAGGCAGTATTAGCTGCAGTTCTGTAGCTCTCCGAAAAAAAATATATTGATAGACCGGAGAGCTACAGTGCCAACCATTGAAAAAACTGTATATTTATTGCGCACAAAAAAGTGCGCTCGGTTCTTAATTAATTCTTCCAAATTCTTACCTCAATTTGCAAATAAGGAAAGATTTCAAAAAATTCCTTTATATTCTATCAAGTACTCTCGTAGTTGACATCCGAACGAAGCATATTGGACCGAATTATCTTTGAAACCAAAATGGCAGTATAAATAAGCGAAATGTTCGATGATTGCAATATCAAGGTCAGGAGGACTATTAACAACAATTATGAGGAATGTTTGGTTGTGGAGAAAGTGAAAGAATATGTTAGGAACACACGGTTAGTAATATTTTGAGATTACAGTTTGAAAATCATGGAGAAATAAATCGAGAACCGAGCGCACTTTTTTGTGCGCAATAAATATACAGTTTTTTCAATGGGTGGCACTGTAGCTCTCCGGTCTATCAATATATTTTTTTCGGAGAGCTACAGACCTGCAGCTAGGCAGTATGTGGTATTAAGATACAGTGTGTAGTGGTAGCCTCACATTACTAAGACCAAACAGATGGGATGAATGATCTTGGTTTGTTTGCTGCAAACTTTTGAATGGGCCATTACGGAGATTTTTCCGAAAATAAATTTGAATTTTAAGTTACAGCTGCACCACCATTCAGTTGTAGAATATTGAGATGCAGAGGAAAAAAATGTCAAAAGCTTATCTTAATAGAAAAGTAATTAAACAAAGACCCGTGTCATAAAAATCATAAGTCGTTAACAACAATTTTCTCCTACTTTAATTGAACATTTATACATTATTTTATTGATTTAATAAAACAAACTGTTATAAATTTATTTTGTGCAAAAGACACAGAATTAAGTAGTGTGAGACTCGTATTTTACGAAATTCCAGTGTTCGTCGTTTTTAATCGCCATTTTGAGCTAATTAACACATTTTATATTTAAACGATCAAATTTTCCGAATTAAAGTGATAATATTAGTGCTCTATTGTCTTTTTCATAGTTGCACTACGCTCATGCAGTAAAATATTAAGAAATAATTTGAAAAAATGAATATCCGCTATTTTGAATCGCCATTTTGACTTATTACGTACAGCTGCACCATCATTCAGTTGTAGAATAGTGAGATGCCTAGGAAAAAATGCAAATCTGCAGTGTATGGATATTTGCAAATGTAAAATCCTGAACAAAGCAGAATATAGTCACAATAGACAAATAAATGAGAGAAAATTCGAATTAAATGTAGAAACGACTAAATTTTCTGAGTTAAAGTAATAATATTAGCATTCTATTATCATTTTCATAGTTGCATTACACTCAGTGAGATATTTACACATTATTTCCCCTTTTTGAACGACATTAAGAGAAAATTGGAAAAATTGGATGTCCGCCATTTTGAATCGCCATTTTGACCTATTTAACGCCATTTTCATGAAGGCCAGCATATTTTTTCGGATTCAGCATACTCGAAATAGGTTAGAAAACTATGCTAGACCAAATAATAATTATTTGCCGGTTTAAGTATTTTTTCTATAAATCGGACCAGACTACAATCAATTGTATTGCAACTTTCATTGCGAATTGCTGTGTTTTAAATTTAAAATATAACTTGTGAATAAGAATTCAACTTATGTACTGTAATAAATACACTTGCCGCAGGAAGCAGCTGTTTTAGTGTCGTTTTTGTCTTTGATGCAAGTGTTAGCATGTCAATATATGATTGGTATATTGTATGTAAACGAAATATTACTATACTGAAGATCACTTAATTTTCGCGACACCTTATTTTCGCGAGATAGTCATTGACTCTTCATTAACGAGACAAAATTTTCGCGAATTGTTGTTATTGCTTTATATGATCTTAAGGAATACTATTATAGCGGGAATTAAATTTTCGCGAGCATACCGTCTCGCGTAATTACGCGAAAATAAAGTTATTGCGAATAAAAAGTGATTTACAGTAGGTAAGTAAAATTTTTAATATTTTATATTATATTGCATTATACATGTAGGTATCCCTTTGTATTTAGACGCCGTATATAAAACACTATGTATGAGGCAACACCAGTAATAAGTATCTACAGAAAACCTTTGTACGCGGTCGACAGGGGATCGATGCTTATGCATCTTTTCTCGCCATTGGTGTTTCCCAAAATACAATGTAGTTTTTCCCTGTTCGCATCCTGATTTATATTCAGAATTAAGGTATTGGTCACTGTTTGTTGTCGTCTTCTTTTTATGCTGATAAGCAATATTTCGATTTAATTGCTGAAAATTAAATTGCGTTATTAGAGAGGCCCATAATTGGGGTTATTGGGTCATTAGTATTTCCCCGTTCTATCAAATTTCGGTATTATAGTCTAACCCTTGTGACTTCCTTTTCCTTTAGAGAACCAAGGAAAGCAGAAGTATCCTGCATCTCAAGTTGTAAATTTGTTTATTTTTTTTATACTGTGTTAAAAAATTTGCATGTTTTGCATTGAACTTTAAGGAGAATATTTCTAGCAATTTTTATCTTCGTGTGTATATGCACCATTATGTAAATGACTCTTCGGATGTTTTTCAATTTTGAAAAACCACATGCGTAATAAAGCAGAAAAGTTGTAACGCTGAGACAATATTTGAACAAAAAAAAAATATTAGTAACATTATGATTTCTATATTTATTTCTAACTCTAAAGTCGGTAGTTTCAGAAAATACCTAGGGGTAAACCGGCTGCCAAGCCCGCGAAGCGGAAATTCACTGCCAAGTCAGCACCCACGAGTGGGCCCAAACAAAAAAGGGGATCAGTTGCACTAACAAAAGTTTCGACAGAGGAAAATATACACTGTACAGCTAGTATTACAACTTCAAGTGTGGCTACTCCTTCCACTAGTTCCAGCAATGAACCTGAGGTCAATTTAGATGCAACGGGTAACGAGATCGATAGTATATACGGTAGTTTGGGGCAAATGTTACAGAATCGATCAAACAAAAAATTGTTAAGGGTGAATACATTGATTTAGATCAGGTTCTATCCAATCCGGTTCCGATGGATGGTAATTGGTAAGCAAACACTAACAGTCTCTAATGGTCAAGTAGTGATTGAACCGAAACGGGCTACAGTTAAATTTACAAATTTACAGCAGTGGACCGATGCATTTTTGATTTTCTCATCAATATATGCCACAGTACACCCTACAAACATTTTTGGCTTGCTTAAGTACATCCACACTGTTCCACTAGGGGCTAGCAGATGCACTGGTATAGGGTGGAAATTTTATGATGAGCAATTGCGATTAAGAATTGTAAACAGTTCAAGTGCTTCATGGGGAATAGTTGATCAGGAACTTTGGCTAATGTACGTGGTACCATCGTTTACTGGTCCTGTTCAAAAATCTTCAGCAGGGGGCGTTTTCGTAAATGTTATGACTATAACAATTATGGGGTTTGTGTAAAACGGCAGTGCCATTATTTGCATAAATGTTTGAGCTGTAGCGGCCCTCATCCATCAGTTATGTGTACAGGCCCGTCTGCTAAAAATCAATATGCTTCTAGAGATTTTTCAGGTCAAAGATACCCATTACAATACACGAGCCAGTACCTTCATCAAGACCACCCCAGCCTAGCACACAATTCCCCAGTGTACCACAATCTGCAGGGCCTAGGTTTTCCCCCAATTAAAGTGAAAGTTCTTGCAACTTATTTACAAAACACTGATTATGATAGGAAGAGTTAAGAAATTTTGCAAAAGGGGTTTTCTGAAGATTTTGAACTAAATTACAATGGTCCAAGGGTAGCTACTAATTATTCTAATTTAAAGTCAGCTAGCGATAATGAGCTTGAAATTCTGGAAAAAGTGTTTAAAGGAATTAATGCTTGAAGAGTTGCAGACTCATTCCATTCAAGACCCTTTCCCAATCTTAGGCTTTCACCTGTAGGTTTAGTACCGAAAAAGAATGGCTCATTTAGGATGATTCTTCATTTATCTTATCCTGAAAACTCAAGTGTTAATTCATTTATTGATCCATCTTTCTCCTCAGGCAATTATTTCTCATTAGATGATGCTGTTCGGTTACTAAGTTTGTTGGGTAAGGGGGCCTTGTTGGGTAATATGGACCTCAAGTCTGCATTTAGGTTGCTTCCTGTTCACCCGTCAGGTTTGATCTTTTAGTTTTTAAAATAAATGATATGTTTTTCTTTAACAAATGCCTGCCTATGGGATGTTCAGTGTCTTGTAGTCTTTTTGAGGAATTTTCATCATGTTTGGAATGGATATTGAAGCAACGGTCGGGACAGATATCTGTGGTGCATTACTTAGATGACTTTTTGTTTGCTGGTAGGGCAGGTAGCAGGTAGGCTACTCTAAAGGAATTTCAGGCTCTTGCAGGTTTGTTGAATTTTTGTTTGCGTGCCATTCCGTCAGCCGGGCTTTCACTAGGCGTATTTATGACATCATGCAAGGGGTCTGTAAACCACATCACTTTATCAGGGTATTTTGGCAGTTAAGGAGGACTTGGGTGTGTGGCTTACATTTTTAGATTTGTTCAATGGCTGCTGTTACTTTCCACAAATTGACTGGGTAGATGATGATCAACTCAACTCCAATTATTTACTGACAGTGCAGGGAATTCAGAATTAGGTTGCGTTGCTTTCTTTAGGAATCATTGGTTGTTTTTCAAGTGGCCAAGTGAATGGACTGGTACTTAAGTAGTCAGGGACATCACATTTCTTGAACTTGTTTCAATCGTTTTGGCAATTCATGCTTGGGGAAGTCAGTTATTCAGCAGAAAAATAGTTTTCCATGTGGGCAACGAGGACTTAGCAACAATTTTGGACAAAAAATCTTCTAGGTCTAAGCGTGTTATGTGCTTAATTCGTCCCTTGGTACTTCATTCCATGTTAAATAATATACAGTTCAAGGCTTGTCATATTTTACGTGTTCATAATGAGGTTGCTGATGCTCTATCTCGTTGTCAGTTTCAGCCTTTTCGGTCACTTTCATCTCAGGCGGACTAAAAGCCAACATCAATTCCAGAGTCCTTTCGAACCGTCATCTCCAGACTGAATTTGACAGATTAGTTCAGAGTTCAGAGTTCAATTTCAACAAACACAAGACTTACTTATCAGACAGATTTAGTTGAATTTGATTGTTTCAGGTTACCTTGTTGGTTACATCTGATTTGGCCTCCTGATGAAAAACAGATTATAGAATTTGTAGCTAGTTGTTCATTAAAAGGTCTGTCATCTGCTACTGTAAGGACCTATCTGTCAGGTATAAGCTTTAAATGTAAACTTGATGGTAACCGAGACCCCATCAAAAACTTTTTTATCAAAAAGATGGTGGTAGGCATGTCAAGACTGCAAAGTTCAGTAGATGCTAGATTGACAATTACACCAGAATTGTTGGGGAAAATACTGAATGTACTCCCAATTGTTTGTCAATCATCCTTATAACTGCTTATGTCCATTGCTTATAATTGAAAATTGTAGTGCTGCCATGGCCATTATTCGCCATTAAACTTTAAGAAATTTATATCTGTGTGCTTTTCTCTAATAATAATACTCTATTATCAAAATATCATATCCAATATCAATGCACAGGTATTGAACCTTATTTAGGAACTCCTATTTTTACCTTGGAGTTTCACTAGCCTTTGAGAAACCTTAACCTTCACCATGGGTAGTCAAACAGGGGTACTAGAGTATTTGGTTTTACAAACATACTAGTATTTTATTCTGTGTTGTTGTTGACTGTTTTAATGCATTCTTTGCCATGCTTTGTCCTTGTTTGACTACAGGGATACATGTGTTTATTTCCTATCTAGCTTGTAACACGAGCTTTGATTGGTTACAAAGTCGGGTGTAAATATCCGTGCACCCGACTTGAGCCGGGTGTAAATTCAACGTGACGTCACAATGCATAGTTTTTCTATAATACAAAGCAAATCGATATGTTGAGACACACTCTGATGTTTACAATGCATTTTTATGGGTACAAAGGAAATAAATTCGTTATCCAGGTTCAATCAAGGGTGTACGGGGATTTACCCCGGGTTGTATTCCATACACCCTTCGGCCTTCGGCCTCAGGGTGTATGGAATAAAACCCGGGGTAAATCCCCGTACACCCTTGATTGAACCTGGATAACTAATAGTATTTTTTAACCCAAGTGTTAGACGAAGTAGTTTCAAATTCAAATTATAATGAACTGTTAATTTATTAAATTAAAGTTTCATCAAATATTAAAACTGACTCATTAATTTCCAAGAAAGAGAAATTACAAGAGGCCCATGGGCCACATCGCTCACCTGAGAAGCTTTGATCCTGCTATTCTTAACCAGATTTCCCCATCTTACCCCACAGGTCAAAATTTGAACAATTTAAAATCTACACTACCCTTGGATGCTTCCGCATAAGTTTCAGCTTTTCTGGCCCAGTGGTTCTCGAGAAGAAGATTTTAAAAGATTTTTCCTATATATTTCTATGTAAAACATTTGATTTCCTATTGCGGCCCGCCCAACTCCCGGGGGTCATGATTTGAACGATTTAGAATCTACACTACCCCTGGATACTTCCACAAAAGTTTCAGCTTTTCTGGTCCAGTGGTTCTCGAGAAGAAGATTTTAAAAGACTTTTCCTATATATTTCTATGTAAAACATTTGATTTCCTATTGTGGCCCCGCCCAACTCCCGGGGGTCATGATTTGAACAATTTAGAATCTACACTACCCCTGGATGCTTCCACAAAAGTTTCGGCTTTTTTGGCCCAGTGCTTCTTGAGTAGAGGAGTTTTTAGTGACCCAACCCTATTTTTGTCTTTTCTTGATTATATCCCCTTGTGAGAGGACCTGGCCCCTCATTTTTATTATTTAAATTTTCCTTTACCCAAGGATACTTTTTGCCAAATTTAGTTATAATTGGCACAGTGGTTCTTGAGAAGAGGTCGAAATGTGAAAAGTTTACAGATGGACGGACAGCTAGACAGACGGACAGACGGATGGACGACGGACAAAATGCAATCAGAAAAGCTCACTTGAGCCTTCGTCTCAGGTGAGCTAAAAAACATCTTTACTGGAAAGAAATAATTTGGTTTTGCAAATTTTGTGGGACGATAATATTATTATTTTAAATAGATAATCTCAATTAACTAAAGAAAAGGATGAATACTGCTTTGATATTTCTTATTTGCGACAGTCTATTTTGATTAAATGTTTGCGACACTAAAAAAATCACAATAAGGGCCTTAAATAAAATTGAAAAATCACGTGAATTAGAGTTTGCTGGAGTAAAAAGAAATTTTCTACTAAGGAAATAGTAAATTTAATGTTTAAAAAAAAATTAAATCATGTAAAACCGACGGAACCTTATAAATGTCTACGAGTAACATCCACATTTTTATATTCATAAATATAATAAAGAAACAATATATTTATGATATTCTTAAACCAAGCTGTTGCTCACAAAAAAGTTTGTAAAATGTTTACTGGCTTTATGTCAATTCGTTTTAAAATAGGTAGTTTTGATAACCACTTTTCCAACATGTTACCCGATGCTTTGTTTTTTATTTGTTTTTCTCAGTCAAGTATTCACAAAGTAACAAAAAAGTCTACTCTCGACTGATTTACAATGCTTTTCAGCTTCTGTCAGAACAGTTAATGTAATTTAGACTAAACGCCGAGATCAACCAATAAAAGCACGTCGTTTCTTTTAAATATGGATATCGATACGTTCATACAATTTTGCCACTCGACAAGGAAAATTAAAATTTGCATTGTATATCATCAAACATCTTACTTCTATAGAGTACTCCTATATTTCACCTTTGGAAGTCATGTTATTCAAAATATCTATGTTCCTTTTTGTCTGCATTTTGGTAGCTAAGATTCAGATTGATGATAAAATCAGTGTCGACAAATTGGAGGAAGCCAGAAGTCAGTCAGAGAGTTTTGGGAAAAGAAACAGCAAAGGTGTATTTTAAAATCTAAAATCAATAAATATATAGTTTTAACGAGTTTGGTGTTACTTAGTATTTTTCAAATCTATACAACTGCTATAAATTAAAAAATTACGCGATTCCATTGTCCATTGTCAACAGAATATTAAAATTGGAATGTCAATGTACCTACGTTGTGTGCATTTATTCTCGTTATCCGATACTATGCATCAACTCATGGTTTTAGGTAATGAAGTAATGAACAAAAAATGAAAATAAACATTCCTTTAATGATGATCCTTTCCTTTTCACTGGGCTAATTGGTTAATTAATTGTATAATGTAAAATGTCCTTAATTCTCGAAAAATTTTTCATTCTCACATAGACATATCTATCTATATAGAGCTGTACTAGGGACTCATAGCTATTGAGAAATGAGGGGTCTTAATTATCTTGCCAACGCTGACCGTATTAAGGATTAAAACATGATTGTGACGTAAACCTTTTGTTTGAGTTGTTCATTCTATAGCTTAGTGTTAAGCTAACTCCCTTAACAATCCATTAAGTCACCTGTAAGTGTCCATTCTTTTTGGAAAACTGTCCATTTATATTAAGAATGAAGATCAAAAAGAATGGACAGTTAAAATAAACAGAATGGAGAGTTACAGGTAAACCCTGGCATGTGCACAAGAAGGAAACAATAACAAATACATTTAATACGATTTAATGTACATGAAGATAAAAAAAATAACTTGGAGATTTAAGTTAATCCAGAACACAGTGTCTGCATCAGATCTGTTCGATTTTACACATTTAAATCCATGAATAATACACATTATTTCAATGCTCAAAACTCATTTTTCCCTACAAAACTTGAATTTAAATTATACAATTTCACATTTGATTAAGATTTTGGAAACATCGTTCCCTCGAGAAGAATCCAATGCAAGCTTAAAGTAGGCTAATATTAAATCCATTACCCAGAAAACAGTTTGCACCATGAAAACTACGCTGCCGCAGTGAATATTTCAGTAGAAAATAATTAAGATGAAACACTTCCAGATTTGATTTGAAATACATTTTCAGGTCGATGTTTGGCTAATGGCTATCCAACATTCGGAACACAATTTGCATTTCACCATTACATTGCCGCAATAAATATATCCTCAAAAACTGAATTAAAATTTAAAAAAAAACCATTTCCTGTTTGAATTCGAAATATCTGTATTAGTCGTCAAAGAAGTTTTGATGGCCGGGATCAAGTTTGGATAATATTTTCTTTTGTGCTTACTATTCTCTGTTTCCAGGTCAAAATACTACTGGTTTTGTGCATTATTTAATTTCAATTCGCTTTCGATTTTCTCATATATTTTCTCCATCGGAGGGAAACATGTTTGCCTTTACAACGCAAAATATAAACTGATTTTGAGGAGTTGCATTCTTGTATAAATACTAACACCCCCGAAATCCATCTGTAAATATCCATGTTTTAGACAAAGAACTTTTGTTATTTGCATCTGAAAACATAAGAGCTATTCAACAAATTGCTATGCACCCCAAGCTTACCTGTAACTGTCCATTCTGTAAACAATGAATTTATTGTATGTCTGCTACCTGTTTTGTACATTTTTTCTAATTTTCAGAACGAAGAGAATCATGTTTTAAATAGGAGAATTGCCTCAAAATGTCCATTCTGTAAGAGAAAGAACTAATCTCGGGCCTACAGCCTTCGATTAGTTCTTTCTCTCACAGAATAGACAGTTTTCGGCCTTTCTCCTTTACATCTCTGTTTCAAAGGTCTTATTGAAAGGACCCGTGACTTTCACTTCTAAAGCCGGGCGATTTGCAAAGGAACAGTAATTGTCTTATGTTTGACGCCGAATTCCTTGCGGAACTTAGTATTGTTTTTATCCGTATATTTACGCAAGTTGTATTTCCTTTTAAGCATACATTTTCTGATGTTAACTTTGCAATACATGTATGTGAAATGCACTTAAATACTACAGTAATCTAACTATAGGTCATGTAAACAACTTGCAATATCTTTAGAAACTTTAAAAACTTTTACATTTATACGAAAAATATATAAATGAAGTTTCTTTTTACATTTTTTAATTTAAAAGAAAATTAAACTTAAGTTTATACTGCTAATTAAATATTTTTTTTCACTTTAAAACATGTATGTACTTCGATTGCTTTAACTTCAGCCTGTAAACCTGGATGGGAAGGATACCAAAACCATTGCTATGCAATTTTTAGTCAAGTTCTGAACTGGTTTGAGGCCCGGGATCTTGTTACCATTTTTGTTATTAATCATTTTCATCACAAAATTTTATTATTAAAGTCCTTTGTAATTAAAGAAATTGTTGAGACTACAGAACATGTAGAATGTACAACAAAAGATTTACTTCTTTTTTTTTCATTTTTAGATGTTTTGTCGACAGCATGGAGGTTATTTAGTTCAAATCCAAAATCAACAGAAAAACTCGTGGATTGCATCCCAATATAAACAAGGTAATGAAGATCTATAAATAATTGCTAAAACCCTTTCATTTTTCTTTTAAATTCCCAAGATTATATTGCTTAAAATGCGAATATAGATAAAGGCAAGCAAACTTTTAATCTGATGGAAGGTTGTGTCGATTAAATGTAAAAAAAAGAGCTTTTATTTATGCAGGTGTAAAGACGAATAATGACCCCCATCGAATAATGACCGGGGGGTCATTTTTCAACGACAAAAAATGACTCCCACCCGTAGAAAAAATTCATTTTTTGTAGAAAAAGGGTCCTAGGGGGTCATTATTTTATATGTAAGTCCTATAAAATAATGACCCCCATTGAAAAATGACCCTCTTTAAAGTGATACAAAATATACACTCTTTGAAATCTTTTTTACAGCGAAACTAATTTTTACATTTTCTGTGACCAGAAAAATACAAAAAGTCATATGAAATTATTAAGAGTTTACGTAGTCTTTCAATGCTAAAATTGTGTTTGAAAAGAGATTCTTTAATTGTCAAGTAAATAAAATTTCTTTTTAATATTTCTCCTTATAGAGTTTACTTAAAGAATGATATTCCACTTGTTTTTAGAAATCAAACCATGCAAAAATATGGTTTAAATACTCTTTAATAGGAAAAATTAAATTTTCCGTAATTTCAACTTTTAGTTTGTTTAAGTTTGACAAATCCTATTTGACAATAAAAGAGGAGGAAATTTTTTTATCCCCCCCCCCAAAAAAAAGAACATTACGCTAAATAAAAAAAAAAATTAATGAAAAGCAAAAATATAAATAAAACTCTATACCTTTTTATAATTCTGAAAGAGGCTCTAGATAAAATATTGAAATGAATTTAAGCCTTCACACAAGTACTATCATATCATATTTACTTTGACATGGTTAAAGCGTACTTTAAATATTGGTGGAGGTATACTTGAAAGTATTGTGGTAAAGTAACAGTTAAAAATTAGTAGAATAGTAGATTATTTTAGCTCATTTTTAAATCCTTCTGATAGAAAAATAAAGGTAGGGTGGTTTTTTTTTTTTGCTTTTGTTCAATATCGACTTCCTACTCAATAAGAAAGGGGGTGGAGTAAGTATAAGACCTAAAAATATGCTCCGTAAAGCTATGGGCTAGTGTAAAATACACAGTCATTCTAATGCAAAAACTATACATGTAGACATAAACTTGTGATTTAGCACACAGTATTCATTACATTTCTTTTAACGTTGAACCTACTTCGTATGACATCATTACTGGTAAATGTGTTAAACATATGCTAACCCATTAAGACGTCATAATTAATTCAATGCCACTTTTTCCCTTACTTGACAGCTTCAATAAAAATGGTAGAAAATACTGCATTTTGAAATTCACAGAATTCAATCATGCCAACATAATCTTAATTCAATTCATATATGTTTTGGTTTATAATGCTTAATGGCAATATATTTCTGGAATAAGAGAAAATATGTAGGCACCTTTTATTTACTAGATCTAGACCTGAACTTGACAAACCCAAGACTATCTAGTGTAATGAAATTACAATGTACATACAACTTTTGTAATAATTTGAATGGTATGTAACCATTTTGAAGGAATGCATAAATCGTAAGAAATCTTTAGTTGCCAGCTATATAGTGTAATATCTTGATGAAATGTGTCTAAGTCAAAGATGTACGTGTTGTAGATCGTTTGATCGTGTGTACATTTTTGTGATATCTATAATGAAATGATGTGCATTCCTTTTAACAATTATTTGTTACCTATTCATATTCTTGGTGTTTGATTACAATTTTTCCATTAAATATGATCTCTTTAAAGTAAAAGTACAATTTCTGATAAATATTTAATCTGAAAGTAACCTCAAACAGTCATTTAATTATTAAATCCCGTGTAAGTGCAAAAAGGTCAAGAATATGAGTATCGGTAAATAGCCTATCTTTCATTAGTTAGAGGAGAAAGGTATATATTTTAATCATTTTTTGTAATCATTTGGCTATGTTCTTCATCATATTGAAGATTGAAAACATTGTGACAAAGCCTTTAAAAAATATTTACAAATATAGGGTGCATAATTGACTAAAAATAATAGAGTTCATTTGACTATTTTTTTAATGGTGGACTTATCTTTTATGTTAATTAAATAAAAAAGAAATTATTCTTGATAAAATATTGTTTTATATTATTCAGTTAAAAAAGTTTATAAACGACGATGTTTGAAGAAGTATTTTTGTGATTCTTCATATTCCCTTTATGACAAGTACCCCTAAAAAAATTTGAAAATGTGAAGTCGCAGTATGTAAATACCATACCAAGTTTCACAGCCTGTTCTAGATTAAAAAACAAGGAAACATATCATGATATCTTAATTGATTGATAGGCAAGTACTAATTTATCATTTTGAAAAGTTTGAAAATCTTGTGACAAAGACTTTTCCGACATAGGTTCTACCTTAATTCTTGTTTTACTCCACCCTTTTACTCAGTTCTGAGTATATTTTTCAGAGAATTTAATATGAAAATCAGAACAAACATTTTCATTGTTGTAACGTCTTCTTTATAATGTATATTAATATGAACAGTTAATTGAGGACCATTTCTTTTTATGTCCCCGTAATCGAAGATTCGGGGGTATATAGTTTTATCGTGTTCGTCTGTATGTCCGTCTGTCTATCTGGCGGTTTGTTTGTCCGCAAAAACATTAACCTTTACCATAACTTTTCATTTATAGGAGCTATGACTTTCATATTTAATATGTATATTCCTTGTGACAAGACATTACTTTGGGTACCACTAAAGAACTACGAACTCTAACTCTTGATTCCCGCCTACATTTTGCACCCATATAATCCAATATTAATGGCAATTTAGCCAATAAATCTTTGTTTAATACAAAGAACAGTTCTATGGTAATAGATTAAACATATTAATTCCAGCGCTAGATAGTAAATTATAATTAATTCCAGCTCTTGAAAAAAGGGGGGTAGACGATATTTTCTAGTGAAATCTGACTTTTAAGAACCATCATATTTTGAAATGGTCTTAAATATTATAAAATATATCTCATATCTTCTCTTATGTTTTACGCTAATAAATAAAACATATATAATTAATAAAATACAATTATTTAGTTGTAAATAGCTTTAAAATTGGTGAAAAATCAGCATTTTTTTTTTCGTTTTTTGTCTATAAACATATGTTCCCCCCCGTGAAACACAAAAAACTTTGGCATAAATTTGTGAAATGACACTCCATATTACCTATGAAAAGGAATTTTTGTTTCACGGGGGGGAAAGTTGTTTTAAAAATATTTTCCGTTTTCCATTGATTTCTATAGTGAGAAACACAAGTTTTACTAAAATTATAGAGTTATCTCTCTTTGGTATCTCAAATAAGTAACGTTTTATGAAAATTCATATAAATATCTATAAAAATTTATAAAATCATTCTAATACGTTAACTTTTGAAAATTGACTTAGAGGTAGGCGGGAGAACAATACTATCGTTCGTAGTTCTTTGACCTTTTGACCTTTACCTTGTAGTTTGTCCCATTTTTCACAAAAATGCCAAATTTTTACTTTGGCCATAACTTTTAAACGGTAGATACTAGTACTCTCATATTTCAAATATGTAGTTTTTTTGGCATTACCTTTCAATCGATACTAAAAACCTTGACCTTTTGACCTTGACCTTGGAGTTTTCCGTACTTATGATTTTTTTTACCTTGGCCATAACTTTTGAACGGTAAGGGCTAGGGTATTCATACTTCACATATGTAATCCTTGTTACATTAAACATTTTCTGAAGAAATCATCAACTTTGACCTTTGAGTTTGACCTACCTTTCAAAAACTTATCCTTAGCCATTTCTTTTGAACAAGTGGTGCTAGGGCTTTCCTATTTTGCAGTTGTATTTCTTGTGAGAAGACCCTACTTTGGGTAACAATACATTTAAATTGCATTTAAGAAAAGCTTAATCTTCGTTATGTTGCCATACAGGGGCAAAGCTGTTTCACAAACACATCCTTTTAAATATGAGGATTTGCGGATAAGAGATGGATACCTCAAAGCGTAACAGACGGACGGACGGACAACCCGATCACTATATACCCTCCCGCTTTTCAAGCGGAGGATATAATAATATATAATACTGCTGATTTTTTCTGTCAGTTCGATGATTTCCACCATCAAAAATCAATGTTTACCTAACCCCTAAGGCTTGATAAATTTTTTACTCCTTTAGATTCTGAATCATTGCATTTACCTTTAAAAATGGCTATAACTGTATAATGTTATGAGATCAACATATCATCAGTTTATTCCCAATAAGCTCAGGTGAGCATTTTGGCCAATATGCTTCTTTATCTAATTTTTTTTTTGCCCCCTAAAAATTTTAGCTTTAATCTACAGGGGGTCATTTTTCTACGGGGGTCATTTTTCTTCACGTGGGTTCTGCAAATTTTTAGGGAAGTGACACTTTTTCTACGGACAAAGGGGTCATTTTTCTACGTCGAAAAATGACCGGGGGTCATTTTTCGCTGTCGAAAAATGACCCCCGGTCATTATTCGATGGGGGTCATTATTCGTCTTTACACCGGCAAGGAACTTGAGATACTTAATTATGCAATTAATGCCTTTGCTCCTAATTCGCCATTTGTAGGTTCTATTTGTGTTGATGCAACGGATATCGCTCAAGAAAGACACTGCAGATAGTTAGCCACTGGTAAAGCGACGTTTACTAATTGGTCAAAACGTAATCCTGATAACTGGAGAGGTATTCAACACTTTGCAAGAATCAACTGGGGAGGCCCGGGACGTTCAATACCGACCAGACCCAACCTGACACCAAAGCAGTCCCAGAAAGCAGCTTTGGGACCGCTCTGGGACTGCTGTGGGACTGCTCTGGGACCGCTGTGAGACAGCTGGGACTGTTATAGAAAGCAGACCCTGCAGTCCCAGCTGTCCCTGGGACTGCTAGCTTTGTTCACTCATGTGTGACAAAGGTTCTGAGTGATACGATAGCCCCGCCCCCGTGTGTATTCTGAATTTGCAGTTGTTTTGTTTACTTGCAGCAGAGAGGAGTTTAAGGTCAGACGATACGTTCCCTGAATTTCTCTGTTGTATGTCTTCATAATGTATGAAAAATATACAAAATTTTAATTACTTTCTGATTTCTAAACCTGTTTCTAATTGTTTTCAAATATTTGAAACACTAAAAATGTGATTTTAGCAAACTAATTTTTTTCTCTAAAGGACTCTAAAGGACTATATAAGAAATGTCATCATCTGGTATCTCGCACAAATGCCTGGTAAGGTTCCTCAATTTTTTGTGAGTAAACTTGTAAAAGTAGTATTTGTTCAATGACAAAGTATTAGAAAAAATTATTTATTACTGAGGAACGTCTCGTCTGTCCTTAAACTATTAAAAAAGCAAGGATTTCTTACAATCTTTTAATAAGTAGAGATTACATGTATTACTATAATTAATTGATATTTTCAGGCACTGTATATTTACACAAATGTAGTTTAGAATTATTTTTTTAAAAAATGAGTTTGTTAAATAAGAAAGTCATGAAAAGATTTTCATCCCTGAAATAAAGTACATGAGAAAAAAAATATACAAGTAGGCCATTTTTATTTTTAAATGTAAAATGAAATACTCAAAATTTGCATTGGCACTTTATAAAAATCATTACATTTAGTTATGAGATTTATTGATTAATAAAAGTTACACGTTTCACAAGTACATATACCACGCTAAAGAAAGAATATATTTGATGAATTTTTAATATTTTTTTATAGATAATTATATGGATTTTCATAAAACATTACTTATTTGGGAAAACATAGAGAGATAACTCTAAAATTTTGGTAAAATTCGGAAAATGAGAGTTAGCGTGCGTATTTCTTTCTTCAAATTCTTTCATGTGAAAAGAAGAAAACACTTTCTGTGGCCTTCAACTCTACGGCATTTTGTCAACAAGTTGTTTTAATTCTTATGTCGACAAGATATATCCCGGTGAGCTTGAAATAAAAGATACCACAGTGTCTGACACATATGTTTCATTTCTGAGTCGTTAACTAGGCCTATAAAGAGACAATAACGGTTATCTTACATCAAAGATTTAATAAACATGAAGACTTTAACATTTCAACTTCCCTAACTTATGCAACAATATACCTTTGTCACCTGCATAAGGAGTTTATTTCTCTCCGTTGATTCGAAACGAAAGAGCATTTTTAATGTATGACCAATTTCTAAAACGAGGTAGGTTATTGACAAGCAAGTAAAGAAAGCAAGAATATCAGCAGTCTCGTTTAAAGTCATCATTTCTTAAGTTCTACGGTCGATACAATGTCCTTGTCAGCAAATACAATTTATCATTAAGCCAAATGCTGAGTTGTCCACGGATTCTTTCCCAATATTTCCCGTACATGACAAGGTGCTTACGGCGGATGTAATCGTTCGGCAAGGAATGCTCACTCCTCGATGGCACCTAATCCAACCTCTAATGTTTTGGAGGTCCTCTCCTATTTTGTAATGCTTAATGGACTTTCGAGCATGCTGCTCGTTATCTCCACATGCATCTGTATTTCATAATAACCAATTTTTTAACGTTTAACAATATACTGTTTTACTTGACAAGCCCTTGGTAAAAATATTTTTGCAAACAACGGGGAAAAATTACTTATTCTCTCGAAGATGTGAACAAAGGATACAAAGATGTTCTCCAAAATTAAACATCACCCCGCACGTCATTCTATAGAATGATATTTCCCCCAGAAGTCTTGCTGCAGAGTGAAACTTCCCATTCGGGGATGAAAGACTCTATAGAAACAGGTGAACCCCCTCCTCTGGAAGTATCTCTCTAAAGACCTATATATTCTTCCAATTGATGTAAAGTCAGACATCCCTCCCAAAATAAGTGTCTCTTCTTTATTTGATCTTGCTTTTAATAGTGGTAGGGTCACAAAGCTACAAAATCTTTAGAGCGGTGCACTAACTGTCCTTGCATTTGCTGCTATATCTTTGATTACTTATTTTGACATTAGCAAAATAAAATTTACAGTGATATCTTTTATGTTTCTCAAAATGACGTATATATATTTAGATTGTTATTGACCATTTTTTTCTGACCAATGAAAGGCATAAACATTCTATATCCACTCGGTCCGTCACTCTGCCTCTTCTCCCAATTACAACCATGGACGGGGGACGATTATTTTTAAATTTTATTATTTGCATGTACTTTCTTCCCTCCCGCCAAATTTTTGGGGTGTGAATTTATATTTTTAGCGATTTCAGACAGATTTTCATATTTTTTGTTAAGATAGTTCTATTCTCAGGTCCTTAAAATAGTCGAGAAAATGGTCAAAAAATATCACCGAATTCTCAAAGTAACGTGTTTATATCCACGGAAAGGCTTCAAGCGTCATCATTAATGTTTATCAAACTATATAAGGGAAAAATAAATTTCAAATACATTTTCAGGTGAAGGATATGGAGATAACGAACAATATTCGATGTCAAAGTCCATAGAATCAATACAAAACCGGAGCAGAGAAAACATGGACCTCTAGAACATC
>NW_026921235.1:0-19030 GCF_032062105.1 Saccostrea cuccullata
ACTCGAATCTACACTACCTGAAAATTCTCTGTAATAAGGCTTTGTTGTTCCTGAAAAGAATCCTATATATTTCTATGTAAACCTTTGATCGCCCACTGTGACCCCACCCTACCCTAGAGGTCACGATTTGAACAGCTTAAAATCTACACTTCCTGACATTGATTCCATAGAGTTTCATCTTTCTTGCTCATTGGTTATTGAAAAGAAGATTTGCCAATGATGCCATTAATTTTTTGCTATTTCGTAATTATCTCCCCTCGGAAGAGGGTGTGGCTCTTCAACTGAGCAAACTAGAATCAGAATCCCTTCACCCAAGCATACTCTGTGCCAAGTTTGGTTGAAATTGGCCCAGTAGTTCTGGAGAAAAAGATGGAATTGTGAAAAGTTAACGACGAGAACGCCAACGACGACGACAGGCGACGGACAAATTTCGATCGAATAGAAAAAGCCTTTGCCTCAGTTTAGCTAATAATGATTCCAAATAGACTGTTAAATTGGTATAACTCTGATGCAGAGAAAATAGAGCTTTTTGAGATTTATGATCCTATTCAATAACGTATTTCATGCAATAAATTTACAATATTTACTCAGGCAAAAGAAATGGGTTTATGTGGACGGTTGTCAAGGACTAAAATGTCAACAGATTGCACTGATTTTGAAAACACTTTTCTGATATAACTCTTCTTTATTGTTCATCTCAAGGGAAAATTTATGGACATTTCACAAACTCTAGTAGATGTACAAGTCCAATGTAAATAATTCCTACAATTTGCTATTTGCGTAGCAAGCCTGCAATAGTTGTATCTTATCAAAACTTGACATGCACAATACATTTTTCCTTGATAAATTTTCCGGCGTAAAAATGACACCAAAAGAGTACATGTATATATGAAATTCGAACTACCGTGTTAAACACTGAATTATATGGATTATTTTAGTTTCCCTGGTAATAAACTTCTTCAGGCCGAACCAAGACTCAGTTAGTTCCCCAAGGTCCTAGCTGCAGATCTATATATAGCTCGCTGGTCTGGAAAAAATCGGATTTACGACCAGAGAGCTACAGTACCACCACAGGCACTTGTTTCGGAAATAAATTTAACCCATGGTACTAATAATAACACAGGCACTTGTTTCTGAAATAAATTTTAACGCATAATATAACAATAACACAAGGTGCAGGCGAGGATCCAGGAATTTTTTTCCAGCGGGGGGGGGGGGGGGGGTCCACCCCAGTGAACTCAGAAATTTGTTGACAAGCAAAAAAGAAGAAAAAAAAACTCAACTTGCCCAAACGTGAAAATCCTATTTCGGGGGGGGGGGGTGACTTTTGACGTCTTTATACCTATTATTTTTCATACCAACTTAACACAGGTCTGTCCTTTCGAATGGGGGGGGGGGGTCCATGTTCGTTCGCCCTAAAAATTGTTCGCCCGATTTCTTGTTCGCCCAGAGTCCGCTCGCCCTAAAACTTGTTCGCACAGGGTCCGTTCGCCGTAATTTGATGTAGAATAAAATCTAATGAATTTCTTTCCTAATTTTTTGTACATTCAAAATAAAACAGACGGTCACACCTGTTTTAGTATCAGTGGTCACACCTATTAACGTCTCAGTCCTTTCATTGTTTTCAAAACATAGCGCAATTCGTAAAAATAACACGGATTTATCCCCCTAATTAACATTGATATTATTCATCTAATTAACTATAGTGCAAACACTTAGTCATTCAAAAAACATTAGAATCAAATCAAAAATTATTTTAGACTAAATAAACATTGCTCTTCGTATCAGAATTTGAGAGAAAAAAAAATATATACAAGTATCTATAATTGGGCGAACCACATATAGGGCGAACAAGATATTGGGCGAAAAATATTTCGAGCGAACGGACTCTGTGCGAACGAACTCCCGCGAACAGGTAGATCGGGCGAACGAACCCGTTACCGAATGGGGGGGGGGGTCTCCGTTTTCTAGATGACATCTTAAATAAACTGAGGGGGGGGTCTCCGTTTTCTAGATGACATCTTAAATAAACTGAAAAATAAATCGAAAAACAGCTAGCGCACTTTTTTTTGTGCGCAACAGTATACAGGTAACAATTACAGGATACAGTTGGTATACGATTTTGAGAAAAAACATACGTAAAATAATTGTTCAAGACTTCAAGTCCATGCAGGAAACGCGAGGCCAAGACGTTAAAGCATTTTCGTTCTATTTATTTTCCCCAAGAAAATCCAGGATTTTAATTTTTTTTAACACAAGCTGATGTACTAATATTATTAAATACATCCTTTACTATATATATGTTTATTCACCAATCAAGGGCCCACGGGGGGCATGAACAGATTATTACAATATGACAATATTGATTACAATTCTATATTATAGATGTATAATGTAACATGACTAGTGATTAGGTTTGACATTGAGAAGTGCATCACCACACTTGATCAAAAGCATAGAAAACCATAGGATGATAAAAAGAAAACACAATTAAATAAAAATGATAGATATAAGGTAATTTTAAAAAATTCTTATAGTAATGGCAGTACTCTGATATATAACTAATGCATCTTGAATACAAAGGGCACCAGGGGATGATACCTCTACACAGCCAGACTGGCAAACCTGTACCCTAAGTATTGAAGATGGTCATTCAAAAAAAAATTGTTTAAGTTTTATCAGAAATAGTAATTTCAATTGATAAGTACTTAGCATATAATTATGCACTTGATGCAAACTAATCCCTTGGAGTTAGTTCAATAGATATTTAACATTCTATAAATCTGAATATATGCATACCCACATACACAAACAGACACTTATTGTTACACATAACCATGCATACAAAAATAATAATTTACATACAAATATATGTATATATTTAAACAAATGGTACTATCATGTATAAATGTAAATCTGTGATTTTGAAGGTAGCATACAATTAATGTAAAGAAAAGTTAACTTGGATACAGAGGGTACCAGGGGACGATGCCTCTGCACAGTCGATTATACTGGCAAACCCGTACTCTAAGTATTCAAGACACCCATTCTGACTGATTCTGTACATTTTAGAAGGTAATTGGGGGGGGGGCACATTTAATTTACAATAAAAATAAAAAAAATAAAAAAAAAATTTTCATAGGTTTACTAATATACTCACCGTCAATAGAAACGCAACACCCAAATTTAAGGGGTGAAAATTACATACGGGATTTAACTAAGTACCAAAAAAGTTAGGAAATCTTTTACTTTGCCAAATCAGTTATTTAACGGTTGAATGATTTTCATTTCATTACCGGCAGTTGATTTTTTAGCTCCCTGAACAGAAATCAAAAATTGGCATTTTTAATAAAATTATTGACAATATTTTGGGTTTTCAAGGTTTTGTACCTGTTAATTATAAGTCTTGTACCCAAAGTCCGGAAAAAATATCCTTCTTTCTCTTCCGGATGTGATGCCTGTATTTCCTCAAATTAACTGAAAGCACGCATTTTCATTGCTAATGTTGGAAATTTTCAAAATAAAGAAAAGGGAGAGCTACAGATGCAAATATACACTACATAACGACTTTTGCGGGCTCATGTGTTTCAAAAGCATGAATGACAGTTCCTTGACCGGAAGTCCAAGGGTTACTACACTACGCCAATTTAGAGAAAATTCGACCTCAGTATCTGAAAAACAGGCATTTAAAAAAGGACAAGAATATTTATTTCGCTCAGATTAAGACATTGATAAACTTACTGCATGGTAGAAATCGGGCTGCTTATGTTGTACAAGGCTGACTAGCACGTTTTAATTGAATGGTCGGAAGGGGGGATGTTTTAGAGTTATGTGTTATTTTATAAGGTTTAAAGATAAGATTAAGAATGAATACATAAATTTAAAAAGTACATTTACAAAACAATGATACTTCATTTAAACTTAAAATGTTATCTTTAGAACTTAGAAAGTAACACATAACTTTTAAAACATCCCCCCTTCTGACCATTCAATTAAAACGTGCTAGTCAGCCTTGTACAACATAAGCAGCCCGATTTCTACCATGCAGTAAGTTTATCAATGTCTTAATCTGAGCGAAATAAATATTCTTGTCCTTTTTTAAATGCCTGTTTTTCAGATACTGAGGTCGAATTTTCTCTAAATTGGCGTAGTGTAGTAACCCTTGGACTTCCGGTCAAGGAACTGTCATTCATGCTTTTGAAACACATGAGCCCGAAAAGTCGTTATGTAGTGTATATTTGCATCTGTAGCTCTCCCTTTTCTTTATTTTGAAAATTTTCAACATTAGCAATGAAAATGCGTGCTTTCAGTTAATTTGAGGAAATACAGGCATCACATTCGGAAGAGAAAGAAGGATATTTTTTCCGGACTTTGGGTACAAGACTTATAATTAACAGGTACAAAACCTCGAAAACCCAAAATATTGTCAATAATTTTATTAAAAATGCCAATTTTTGATTTCTGTTCAGGGAGCTAAAAAATCAACTTCCGGTAATGAAATGAAAATCATTCAACCGTTAAATAACTGATTTGGCAAAGTAAAAGATTTCCTAACTTTTTTGGTACTTAGTTAAATCTATATATAAGTTATATAATTTTCACCCCTTAAATTTGGGTGTTGCGTTTCTATTGACGGTGAGTATACTTTTCATACTTCAGCTCTCATAATCATTTTACTGACTTGAATCAGTATTTGCACATCCTCATTAGTCATGAGCCAATTTAACTTATTATCACTGTCCAAGTTGTGGAAATTCTTACAGGATTTGTTTATTAATTCATACAAGACTTTTCTTTCATCCTTAATGTGATTACATGAAAGGAGAAAATGTTTCTCATCATCAACTGTTTTGTCATTGCATCTATTGCAGTGTCTTTCTTCTCTAGGAATGCCTATATATCGACCCCTTTCAATATTAAGTCTGTGAGCTGATATGTGAAAACGAGTAAAACTTCTCCTCTGCTCAAAATTCTTAATTAAATTAAGATACTTTTCTTGACCAAAATTTCGTTTAAAAGTGCTATAGCATCTCAGCTTTTTATCAGAGTGTGATTTAAGTTGTGAATTCCACTCTTGTATATAATATCTAAATAAACAATCTTTAAGTTCACGTTTGAATTTGTGCATTTTGACTGAAGTTAAATCACGAATACCATCGATATTGGTAATAAGAAAATTAATGGAGCTGTACCAAGAAGGGAGTTTTTTCTCAAACAATGATTTGGATTCACAATATGCATCTTTTAAAATTGGGAAAGACTGGCCTAGATTTTCAAGCCTATACCAGTACCTTATCATTGATCTTACAATGTCAAAGTGCAGTGGAAATCTACCTAAATCAGACAATACAGCAAAATTAGTTGCAGTTTTATGCACACCTAGTACTGATTTACAAAATTTCAAGTGGAGTTTTTCACAGAATAAGTTGGAGTATATTTTATCAATAGTACAATTGGGTATGCTATTTTTTTTTTATGTATGTTAATGTCATTTTCATTTTGCGTCTCTTACAATTTTTCATTTATGTATTTATTTTTTTTTTTTTTGAATGGGGGGATGGTAGATATGATCCGAAGTACTGACAAGGAAAGAAAGATAACCCATTTAGCGTCAAGTGCTCTGAACGTATTGCGCATTGCTCGCGGCGCAGAATAGGAAAATACTATCATTGCGATAGCAAGAGAAAGAAGACAGAAAACAAAGTTACGCAAGATTTTAGCAGTTTTACTGTTGAATCAGAATAATGGATTATGATAAAGATTTCTACCGGAGAAAACAGGTCTGGTTTAATACATGCTTTAATATTCTAGATCTATTTACCAGATTTAAAAAAACGTAAGCAACGTGAATCGAATAGGTCATTACGATTAGAGGAATTTCGGATTGTGTAATATCGACAGCCTATGGTGACCACATTGGATCTTTTCTAGATATAGCATCTTTCTACATCTTAAGATCAATACAGTGTCAGATGTAAATCATTTTTTTGTAAAAATAAAGGTGCAGGTAAATAAAAATTCTGCATTCCAATTTCCAGCACAAACTTGGTTGATTAGGGGACGACCATTTGATTCTGAGGGGGGGGCCTGGCAGATTTTGGAAATAAATAATCTGTCCCTGAAAATGTTGAAAATAAATAATCTGTCCTCCTCTGCAAAGAAAATAAATAATCTGACCTTGACTTATGATATTTAAATATTGTGAAAATACCTTTTTATTTCCGTGTAATTTAACCTCAGAATCTTCAATTCAGCATTTTTTTTGGGCTCGCTTCGCTCGCCATTTTAGAACCAAATAATATTTAAAATCAGATTACCAGACTGGATACTTGTAGTCAGTTGATCAACATGACAATGAGCACTCAGTAGATGTGATGAATCACTTTAAAAACAAGCCAATTCTTAAACACCACAAAAGATAGATTTTCTTTTCAAAGAATTATACTTCCCGATAAATTAATACAAAGTATACAGTGGCGGATTTAAGGAAGGCATACATGTGTATGACCCTCCCCTAAAATTTCAAAGTATGATATGAATTATATTAATATTGCCATGCTTTAAGTACAATACCAATATTTTTATGCCTAGTTTTACTCTTAAAATACACAAAAACCCAAGAGCTTCAGGGGGCTTCGCCCCCTCCGCCCCCTTCATTCAAAGTATGATATGACTAGTATTAATTATGTCATACTTTGGAACATAACTAACCAATTCCTACATAATTGTGCCTGCTTTTACTCTTGAAATACACAAAAACCCATGAGCTTCAGGGGGCTTCGCCCCCTGGACCCCCTTCATTCAAAGTATGATATGACCAATATTAATAATGTCATACTTTGCTATATAATAACCAATACCACTATAATTGTCCTGGTTTTACTCTTAAAATACCCGAAAACCCAAGAGCTTCTAGGGAATTTCCCTCCCTTGGCCTCCACCAGTGCTTCGCCCAGAACCCACTGGGGGCCTTAACCCGGCCCCAAACCTCTTGCTTGAACGAAGTTATACACACCCCCCATCCTGAATCCGCCTATGGTATATAAATGATAAGTCTTTTAGAATCAATCGATCAAGGTACCCTAAGACAAAGAAGAAAATAAATAATCTGTCCTCGATAATCTTGAAAATAAATAATCTGTTCTTGACAGGCATGAAAATAAATAATCCGTCTCAAAAAAATTTGCCAGGCCCCCCCCCCCTCAGAATCAAATGGTCGTCCCCTTATCACTTTTTTTTAAAATTTAATTTCTGGATGCAACTGGCTATTTAGTTACATAACTTTAAAAAATACTGTCATAAAAATTATTTTTATCAAAGTTTTATCTTTTTGAATTCAGTGTTGCATAGGTCGCGTTTAACATGTTTTACGGTGTGACCGTTGGGGCGAGCACAGCTAGTACATTGTACCATCAAAAACACTCTAAAAATATTGATCAGCCACTTCAAACATCAAGCCGCACGAGACATCTCGACTAGCTGTGACATCACATGACGTCACGGAGCTCGTTGGAGCTTACGGAGACAGCCTAGTGTCAGTTTGAAACTATAGACCTAGTGCAATTTTGGTTGAAAAACATTGTAGAGTTATTTTTTGTTTCTTTGAAAGATTTCTACAAACTGATCTAGCCTTTTATGCTCTACATTATTTATTTATTTATTTGCACAAAGGACATTGGGTGGTGCAGGAATTCTTGGAATGTTTCACAGAGAAATTTGGCTGACGTATGTACAGAATTCAATCCGAATTTCCTCTGTTCTTACACGTTAGTCTATTGAGCTCGCTGCGCTTGCTATAATTAATGTACATCAATATGTGATAAACCTGTACATCACAGTGTCCAAGGTTAAATTGTCTCTAAAAGACCTGGGCCGGTAATAGATGAGATCAATCGGGTCAACTGGGGGAGGCCTAAGACACTGTTTTACCAACTTTTTGGGGCCGCAAGGTCTCATTGCATGAAAAGCGTTACAGGAAGGGATTCAAGGACAAATGTTGATCGATCCTTTCTATTTCAGTTCTTTGAAACGCACATCTCTGAAAGTGTGATAATTAATAATTATAAGCATTTTGTTCATTGTTCAAAAGAGCCAATAATTTTATTATTTTCGTGCAGCTGTGGCAAACAACAGCTATGTACATTAGTGTGCTTATGGAAAAATAGCCCAGTTATTATAGCACCTGAGTTCAGTTGTTGGTTCAATTCTGGTCAACTTATCTAGCTGTCAAAATTTTTGAATACACTGTGCATTTTGAGTGAAATCAGACCTTAACTGGCAGTTGAAGTCCTGCAAGGGGTTTTAAGGAATCCAGATTTGATGATTTATAATTTTTTTGGTGAGAAATTAAAGGAGTGATATCATGGTTTTCAGGCGGTTTGATCATAAGCAGCCAGACAATTTGGTAAACAGAGCTTTTTTTTATCCATATTAATTCCATGACTTTTTTACCCTAGGAACTCATGCAAAACATATATGTTTTGAAAAAGGACATTACACCACAAGAAACAGAGGCAATGAAGGATATCAAATCTTCTGTCCAGCAAGCTTGGGCAATCAGAGGTAAATAAGCATGGATATCTGGAGTAAAAACCCATGGGATATCAGAGGTGAGTGGACATGGGCAATCAGAGGTAAATAGGCATGGGTATCTGGAGTAAACAACCATGGACAGTCAGAGGTGAGTGGACATGGGCAATCAGAGGTAAATAAGCATGGGTATCTGGAGTAAACAACCATGGACAGTCAGAGGTTAGTGGACATGGGCAATCAGAGGTGAATAGGCAAGGGTATCTGGAGTATACAACCAAGGACAGTCAGAGGTGAGTGGACTTGGGCAATCAGAGGTGAATAGGCATGGGTATCTGGAGTATACAACCATGGGCAATCAGAGGTGAGTGGACATGGGCAATCAGAGGTGAGTGGACATTGGCAATCAGAGGTAAGTGGACATGGTCAATCAGAGGTGAGTAGACATGGGCAATCAGAGGTAAACAACCATGGGCGATCAGAGGTAAAAACGGAATGAAAGAAAGGAAACAACTATCACAGCCCTGTGCAATCAGAGGTTAACAAGCATGGGTATCCAGAGGATCAGAGGTAAACAACCTTGGGCAATCGGAGGTGTAACAATCACAAATAATTATTTTCTTCAAATTTATACAGTAGATTAAATAAAATCAATTTTTGTGCTTTCTTTTCAGCCATACCATGTGTTTTGTTTGGTTACCTTCAAATCGCTGGTAAGTATACATGTAAATATTTTTGTACATTGTTTCAGAAAATTAAAATTTGATTATGCAACATTAGACAACTGAATTGACAAAAAGAACACAGTTAATAAAGCTTTGATTCCAAACCTTAAAAAGTGTTCCAATTTTCTTTAAGCCTACAGATTTAATATGAATGAAACCTTTAAGTTAGCATATTGCCTGTAATTTTACTACATACAGGCTGTTATTCATACATTATGTACACTGACACTTGTTTGAAAGAGAAATATGACTTGAATGAACTGTGTGTGATTAACTATTTGTTTTAGGAATTCCACGCACAGCAGCAAAGATTCCAAAACTTCTCAAGTCTCTGAATTTTGGTTCTCACATGTGTAAGTAGAGAAATTTTAGCATATGTGCTTAGTTTTTGAGAAAATAAAACTTTGATGTACAGGACACAGAGCCAATTTCAACCAAACTTGGCACAGTGTATATCTGGCTATAGGGGATTGAAATATGTTCAAATAAGGAGCCACACCCTCTCCCAAGGAAAGATAATTCAGAAATAGTAAAAAGTGGTAGGGTCCTGTAAACCGATCTTCTTTCCAAAAATACACTAGGCTAAAGATGAGTTTATATGAAGGGTTCCTGAGTTTAATATTCAAGTTTGTTCAATTTTGTGTCCTTAATAGGTAAACAAAATTTTTTTTATGGGAAAAAGTTTAAAAATGTTTGAACAGCAAAGCCATGCTCAGTTATATCTATATGGTACGTAGCATCCTCAGGTAGTTTAGATTCAAATTTGTACAAATGACTTCGAGGGTGGGATGGGACCACATAGGGAAATCAAAACTTAACACTGGAACAGGAAGAAACTTTGTTTAAATCATCCATATTCCACAGGCTACAATAGGAATAAGTTTTACATAGGAATATATACAAGGAAAACAAATCTGAACAGTAGAACCATTGTTATTCAGGTTAGCATTGTGGGCCTCACTATTGGATAAAATTTACTGAAGTGATCCTTGCAAATTTTGTTTGTTTTTAAGTTTTGTATATCTAGTATCAATTATTGATTTTCATTTTGGAATTATAGATGCCATTGTCTTTGGATTATGTCTTGGTTATGGTTTGACACCTAGGCGGAAGATAATTAAAGAAGTCTTGCATAAACACAACATAACCACAGATCACAATCTAGGAAAACTAATCGCAATGGATGAAGAGTAAGCATTTCTTTTCTCTGTACTTGTCCGACCTGTTTAGATGTTCATTAAACATATAAAGAAGATAAATGATGTGGATTTAGTAAAACTTGGAAATAATTTCTTGACTATTTTATTTTTTCTGATTTTGGTGTAGGGAGCATTCTTCTTCCTCAGTACCACTATATAATTACCAGAGTGCTCAGAAGGCTTATAACACAGAGATAAAGAATGGAAAAGATGGTCAACTCTTTAAACCTCAAAATCAATTCCAGAAGTCAGAGGAAACACAAGGTACATCAGTCTGAAAATCGGGAAATTTATAGTCCAAATAATAGAAACAAAAAACTAACAATCTTTACCAGGGTTGGATCCAGCAATTTTTGAAAAGGGATTTCAAGGGTGGTGACTCCCCTACCACCATCAAGATAGAATTACACACATATAAGGAAGAGAAAAATTCTTCTTTTCTGCAGTACATACTCCTATCAATAACTTATTTTAATTAGTTAGTTTCCTCAAAAACTGGTCCAAAAAAGTATACCCAAAGTTTGATGGAAATTTGTACTGCTATCAAATTGAAATCTTATATGTTAGGTGTGTATTTCAAAATCTTGCAATATTCAGATGTTCTTTTCAGTAATCTTAATGTCTAATTTGGTCAATTTTAATGCAGTTTTAAATGAAAATGCCTTGAGTAGCTTTTATATAGACCTTCTAAAGTTTAACAAAAAACAAATCTCATATAATCTTAAGTATTCTTACTAGATGCAGTACAATGTATATATAATTTGGTCATAAACAACTGATTTTTTTTCTTGCAGAACCAGATGATGGATTTGAAAATTTTTATGCTAAAAAACGAGGTATATCTTTTATCATCAGTCAAAAATTTCATGAAGAAAATTGAAGTACATGTACATGTATTTATTGTATTGTATTACCATATTTTGTTTTACCCCTGTTCAAAATGAGAGGGGATATTATACACTTATCCACTGTTTGTGAGTGGGATAGCTCTTTTATCAAACCCGCGACAGGGAACTATTCCCGAGGGCTTGCCCGAGGGGAATAGTCCCTGTCAAGGGTTTAATAAAAGAGCTATCCCACTCACAAACAGTGGATAAGCGTTTTATTATACTGATGTATATAATAATTTCTGAGGTTTGAATTTTTTTGGAGTAAGATAATACTGCAAGAATAATCTGAAATCCTGATGACGTCACAATGCTACTGAGTCATTATGACATCATCAGTCAATAGATTTATCGCTGGAAATCAAAACTGGAGACAAAAATTGCACGAAAATTTTCCGAGGGTGGATAGCAAAAACTATACCCCGGGGTATAGCTTTGCTATGCATGAACTATAAAAGATAGCTATTTTACCTTCTGAACTTTATATAGGAAACATTTTAACAGAAGTATAATAAACTGTTTTATCCTTGTCTCTCTGTGTGTGTGTCTGTATGTAACAAATTTTCATAACAGTTTTCTCAGTAACTACCCTTCACAGATATAGTATACGGTAATTGAAATTTTAGCACTCTTTGTTTAGGCATGCAATATGGTGGGATTTATTTTTGTTTGAATCCAATGCCAGTGTTCTGTTTATCCTTGTATCTGTCCATGCCAAATTTTATCGCAGTTTTCTCAGCAATTTCTTGTGACAGATGCTAAATTAAATTTTAGCTTACTCTTCGTTTTGGCATGACATATTATTGCATTCATTTTTATATGAATTTGAATTCAACTTCCTATTTATTGCTGCATCTATATATTAACTTAATATATTCACATCAGAGGGAAGGTATTAGTAGTGAGCATTAGCTCACACACTTCTTGTTTTACCAAATTGGACCATTGTCGATGTATCAAATGTATTAGACTTTTACTATAAATACAGTACTGTATATAAATCATTTCATGGAACTGTTGTTTGGGAGAGCAGAATTAACTATGTATAATATCTAGGTGAAGAAGGCTAGTAGAGATAAGTAAAGATGGTTTTATGTATTTTCTGTCCTTTCAGGTAGAAAAACCAATGCTTATGGAGATGAATTGGACTAACAGTATAATGTTTACTTGTTGGTATGTGATGTAGAACAGAAACTTCAAAGTGACAAAGTGTGTTCTAGTTTTGCAGCCTGATTTGTCATCCAGCTCATTATCAAAAAATGGAATCATATTAGCACTAGTACTGCAGACTCAGCATTTTCTACAGGATGAGACAAAATCTGTTAGAATGATGTGTGATTATAGCAGCTATGGAACAAAGGAATATTTTGTGTTATAAGACTTTTCAGGTTCTTCACATTTTATATGGGTGGGTTTCTTTTCCTGTTTAGCACTCAAAGTGGCCATAGGACATACAGATTATGATATGCTATTTTTTATCATGCTTCTGTTATACTAACTGAGCTGAATGTATAGTGTGTGGATGTTGAGGATCGGCTAATATTGAGTTTTGAGCGCTATGGCCTACTTTAACACATAGCTCGAGCAATTTGAAAATAAAAAAATGTAAATATACAATTTTTCTAGTGTTCTTGTTTTTGATTTCGACTAGTCAATGTTTATTCTGAATTTTGTTCTGTGTGATGAGTTGCACATTTTATTTTAGGGATCCTTGAACTAAAAAAAAAAGTAAATCAAAGTGGGACCCTGAGCTTTTGTGCAGATTTTGGTATGGACCTTTATTTCTAAAATTCTACATCATTTTTAAGTTCTAACATTAAATCGGGATTCTACAATGTAAATTAAACTATATCCAACCAGAAGTCTCTGTCGAGACTGTAGCTGTACTGGTTTGTACTTAATATAATAAAGGAAGAGAAAAGTAGCAGTTGGGACTTAAAACTTTACAAAAGCAATGAATAGATTAATGATCTTTGATTAAATCTCTTTATGTCGCAATATTTCAATAAGACTACAACTGTAGGAGTAGCTTTTAATAAAACTTTACAAAATCTTCAATTTTAGTTACCATGGCAACATCAATCATCAAAATCAAAAACACGAAACTGATAATTATATATCTCTGTGTAGTCTACTGAAAGTATTTCACAGAAATTTCTATTTTTAGTAACCATGGCATCATCATTCATCGAAATCAAAAACCGATACAAAGATTTATCATGTGTCTTAGTGTAGTCTATACTTACATGTATGTGCCAAGTTATATTGAAATCAGACCAAAACTGTAGGAGGAGTAGCATTTTAAAAGTATTTCACAGAAATTTCTATTTTTAGTAACCACGGCAACACTGTTCATAGAAATCAATAACCAATGTATAGTATTAATAGCCATTCTCTGTAAGCATTTAAACTCTTATATAGGGAGTGTGGCACGCATGGTCTTGGATTTTTATGAAACTTGGCATACATTCCTATATTGATGTATGTACCTAAAATTCATAATAAAATGGTTGCTATGGTCCATGGTTACCATGGCAACCAACATACATTTTTCATGGCCTAAAAATCGCTAAATTTTGATGAAAAATGACCATTTTTGACTTATTAAAAGTCTTTAATGGAACAAGCTATCAACATGACTTTACCTTTTCGCCAAAATACATCATTTTACAGTGCTTTAGAAAATTTTTAGTATTTCAGCAACTTTTTCCTCATAGAGAAAATATCCCTCATTTATAGGTAGGATTTTTCTTGTGGAAAATTGTAGATTTTAGGGTCTTTTGAAAAGGCTGGTATAAATTTTTGCGGATAGTTTGGAAAAAATGAATACATTGGTTTGAAAGTCCACATATAGTTCTAATATACACTACAAAGAACTACTTGGTATTCGTATTTAGTTTTCTTGTTACCATGGTTACAAACTTATGCTTTTTTTCAAAATCCTAGAAAAGTACAATACGTAGATACAATCAGGATCCATGTAATTGCCTGAGTATTTTAAAATGGATTAAATCAAATTTAGATATATGGTAAACAATAGCAAAAACAAAGCTAAAAAATCAATTTTCATGACTAAGGGTCAAAGGTCAAGGTCAAAATGACCGATTTTGATAGATATTTAAGAAAACTAAACAACATTTTTTCTGTGTCATAACTAATATTTGTGTTTTAAACAACAAATGAAGAAACAAAGTTACAGTTCTGGTCAACAATAACTAGCATCATATGAATGTGTGCCCATATGGACAGAAGGTCAAAGTTCAAGGTCACAGTGGTATATAAAGAACTATGTACGCTAACTCTCAATTCCCGCCTACATTTTGCTACCATTTTATTCAATATTAATGGCAATTTAGCCATAAAATCTTTATTAAATATAAAAAACAGTTAAACGGTATTTGATTCATTATTTTAATACCAGTGCTAAATAGTACATTATCCCTTATTCCAACTCTTGAAATAAGGGGGGGGGGGGGGGAGGAGTTGATGATATTTTCCATTGAAATCGGACTTTCAAGCATCACCATATTTTGAAAAATCTTGGATGTAATTAAATGTTACGCAAATTTTTTCTCATGTTCTACACAAATAAGTAAAACATACTAGTATATATATTAATAAAATACACAGTTTTAGCTGTCAATCACTTTGAAATTGGGAGAAAATAGGCATTTATTTTCGTTTTTTTTTGGTCTATAAAAATACCCCCCCCCCCTCTGTCTGTTTTAACATTTTATTATCATGGGATATCTTAAGAAGCCTAAGATCTTTTTTTAATTTGAGTTTATACCACAACTTGCTTTGGCTTAAAATGACCCCTATTTATTTCTATGTCAAAAGGTAAAGGTAGAAAAAGAAATTGTTTGTATGAAAACCTCTCATTTCCGAGTGATATCTCAAAAAGCGTTTAGGTTAGCTTATTTTTTTGTTCATAACGCTCTATGGTCCCGCCCGCCCCACTTTAAGTGTCCCATCCCCTACCCAACCACCCTCCGACACCCCCCCCCCCCCCCCCTTAATCTACAGAAATTCTTATCTCCTTAAAACAGGGGACACATATTCTTTGAATTAGCTTGTTAATAATGCATTTATACTCGGTTATTCGGAATACTGGTATTGTAAATGTTGTATCCTGACCTCGATCCCGTATATTGAATGTATTTCATTGAAAACTGGTTTTACATTCTCCCTTTAGCTTGATGCATAATGTGAAAATGCTTATATAAGTACAGTTTTCAGGTTTTATTGATATAAAGGTAGGCATTTAAGAATATTGGACGACTATACACTTTCCATATTGAGTGCAAGACTTCTTGTATGTAGAGAATTGCGCTACAAGCATGTAAAGACACTCTTCTGCTGTTTTAGTAAACTAATCCCTTGCTCCTAAATGTACATTTTTTAAACCATATTTAACAATCCGAACTTTTCAAGTGACAGTCAAAATGTGTTTTCCATTGACTTTTTTTCAGAGAAGTTGACGGAAAAATCTAATTTACTTTGAAATATCATTCTTAAAAAAATGAGATTTTAGCGATGTTGATGGTAAATATTTCAACACAAATATGCCTGCAAAAGATCTGATATTCCCAAAGTTTAATCAATAATAATCTGTTGTAAACATCTGCTGGACCTGTTCGAATAATCTGCTATTGTGCTTTAATTAATTGGGTTTTTTTTTTGGGGGGGGGGGGGTCAGAAAATTATTTTCATTATTAATAAAATACTGCTAGACAGATTTAATATTGTACTGCTATAAGTTTAAATCATAATGTATCTTAGTCCAGAGAAATGATAAACCGTCAACTTTAAATTTGATTCACAGACAATTTGTATTTCTATGCAACTACCCCAATCATCAAAAGTATATTTTTGACTGGTTAACAAAACATTTTATACTTGTTTATCCTGTTTAAAAACTACATAATATGACTGCGTTTACTATGCGTTAGGGGACGACCTTTGATCCAGAAGGGGGGGGGGGTGTGATTAAGTTAGGTTTATTTTCATGGCAGGACATATCATTTATTTCCAAGATGTTTTTTTTTAGGGAAAATTATTAATTTTCTTCTTCACAGAAAAAAGTCTTAAGAGCAAAGAAAAAAAATAATAACAATATATAAAATGCCCAAACTCTTTTTCATTTAGGAAGGGGGGGGGGGGGCTTGTATAGGTAACAATTTTCTAACCCATATATAATATGTATTATACCGAGGGTTTCAAAAAATATTGCTGAATTTGAAATAACGACCTGTGGATGGGAATTGTAGCTATTATTCAGTATAATTTGTTTTTCCTTTCAGCCAAGGACATATTCAGTTTTTTAAAAATTATTAGTCTCTATAGTTTAATAACATTCAGTTTAAAAATTCATTTGCTTTCTAACGCCGTATTCATTGCAGTCCTCCAGTATATCACTCTGACTGATCGTAAGACACAGTAATTCTTAAAAAAAAAACAAATTCATAATACAAGTAATTCTGATATTTCAAGTTTATCTTGAATCCCGTTTTGAAACTCCTTAGACCTTGAGACTAATGCTTATGTACAGAGCTGATTTCCTGAACTATGTAGTACATTTCACCATTTTTCACATATCAAAATTATTCTTTTGCATGTATGATATAAACAGAGGCTAAAATTTGTATGCAAATTAAATAAACAAGAAAAACAGTTGATTTTACTTGAATTCCTGGATATACAGAGCTGTATGCTGACAATATGTAAACAACTTCCAGTCATTTTTGTATTATGATTTTTTTTATCTTTCTCACTGAAGAGCTCACAATTATCAAAGGGAGATAATTCAATTTCAAAGTTATTGTCTGCTATTTTAATCAAAGAATTCTCATATTTATAGAGAGAATACCAATAAGGTTTTAACATGCCTTTTAAAGTTAGATGTTATATTTCTTATTTCTGTGAGTAACATGAATTGAAGTAGCCGCATTTCTTTAAAAAACTTTCCCAAATATTGCATTTTTTCACAAAAAAATCAACTTTAGACACTGTTTCCATGGTAACTACTCAACATTCATATGATCTAACTATATTTTTTGAAGAAGTTTATGAGGTGGTACTTTCCAGCCAAATTTGAAAAAAATCTGTGACTATGCGTGCCACAAAAGTTTAAGTGGTTACAGAGAATGGGTATTAATTATATATCTTAGTGTAGTCTACTTGTGTGTCAAGTTGAAATAAGACCAACTGTAGGAGGAGTAGTATTTTAAATGTATTTCACAGAAATTTCTATTTTTAGTAACCATGGCAACACTGCTCATCGAAATCGAAAACATCTATCTTAGTGAAGTCTACTTGTGTGCCAAGTTATATTGAAATCAGACCAAAATTGTAGGAGGAGTAGCATTTTGAAAACAGACGGACAGCTAGACGGACAGACAACGGACGTATTACTATCGCATATGCTCTTCTGGTCTCTGACCAGTAGAGCTATTGAAAAAACTGCGATTAAATTCCATTCAAATAGGATTAAGCCAAGAACTATATTTTGTGGCTGTCGAGGTTTTTTTTTTTTTTTTAGAAGAAAATGATCAATTTTTCTCCCTTTTGAAGTATATACTGTAAGGTTAGATTCCCATTTTTTCCATGCTGGTTGAACACATATAAAATTGACACTTTTTTTTAGTAATATCTAAAAATTTACATCATCCACTTTTTTCTTCTTCTTGTTATTTTCTGAATATAGATAACTTTGACCTAATTCTGTTTAAATATTCAGCAAAAGTTTAAGACTAAAATAATTTTCTTGCTTATTGAATTTTTCAATGCCAGAAATAATAATATATAGCTCTTTGGACATTTCATTAATCAAATATAAAGTATGGTATGGTTTTTTTCCTATCGTACGGGAAAATAAAACAATCGGGCTCAAGATCCGAACGTTTCATAATAAACACACCGGTGCTTGCAAAGGACACACACTGACAGAGGCATAAGGAAAAATCCAGAAACATTATTTCAAAAATGGCAAATTCGGCAGATTCTATACAGAAACGACAACAAGCGTACGCAAAGGTAAAGATTTTTGCAAGACATAGAAATATGCAAAGTTATTTGGAATATGGCGTTTTGCGTAAGTCGCATATTATGTCTATGGTAAGTCCAAACCAGGCCCAATAGACTATAGGCAATACACATGAAGTCAATATATTTAGTATGTTTGTTTAACACCTTTTGTAGGCACGTACATACACTGGAACTACCTACCACATAGGGTAAACTGATCGTGAGTCGGACACATATTTATTTTAACATGAACTGTATTTAATCCAAAGAGTGTACAGTGATAAACTTTGCTTTGATGTTCTCCATCGGGACTCATCTAGCGTTTTTATGTCCTTTAATGCTTTAATATGTTCCGAATTGAATAAAATCTTTCGAAATAAGAAAAAGTTGCGAGTGACCGTAAGTCGGACACCATGTGATCGAAAGTCGGACATAGTTTTACAACTTGATAATGAGACGCGCAAGCAGCACATTCGATGGGATAATTTATTGAATCTATCGAAAAGAAGCGATTCACAGGTAAATTAAACATCAAAATAATTTAGCATGACGTTTTCACCGAAATTTCGTCCTTTAAAACAAAAGCTTATTGCAAAATTTCAAAAGCATGTATAGGCCTTATTAAAATTTAAATAAATTATTTTAAATGAAAAATTCATTAAAG
>NW_026921236.1:0-18753 GCF_032062105.1 Saccostrea cuccullata
GTTGTTTCTGATTCTGTACAAAGAAAGTAAATATTTAACTTGGACTACCTTCTAAATCAAATTTTAAATGACAAAATCATATAAAGCATGGAGTCTCAAAGGAAACTTGGTGAACAGAAAGCACATTCAAACTATTCAGTTAGACAATAAAACTTCAAAAATATTTCCTCATAATTCTATCCTCTTCTTCATTTGTACATATTTTCTATGTCAAACCTGTCCAAATGAATAGGATAATACATGTATGATCTACTTCAGCTTTTTGTAAAGTGTCTAAATATATGCCCTACTTCTAACATTTGTACTAAAAAAAAATTAAATAGATGGCCTACCTCTAACATTTGTTGAAAAATATCCTCTGCTCTCTTCAGACACCTGGTGACCTCAATAGTCTGAATGTTGGCTAATATTGTACAGATGGCCTTCACAGACTGGCTTAATCCAGTGGTGTGGACCTGAGCTATGCTGTTCTGTAAAATCAAAGGGATAGAATAAAGTATTATATGCATCTAAATGGATAAAAAAAAAATTGTCAAGGTCATTTCAGATTTCAACTTGGTTATAGAGCAAAACTGAATGTCTTGTTAAATAGTTAATGCCTAAGTTGAAATTTATCTCCAGTTTCAAATTCATACACTTGGAGATTCTTATCTTTTTGTTAAATTGTAAATATGGTGATAAGGCCAAAAGCTACACATATTGCAGAAATAAATCATTTTCTTGATCATGAAAGCATGAAAACAAAACAAAACAACGTCAATATTGCAATAAAAGTATCTACTGCTTGTAAGGGTGGAAAATCATTCACAATTGTTTGGTCCTCTCCCCACTTATGATTACATGTACAATGTTCAAACATTTATCATGCCATTTACTAACTGTCAGAAATAATAATCTAATACGCCTGTGATAGTTCCAAAATCTTTCCTCTGAAATCAACTGGTACAAAAAGGGATTTTCGAACCTTGATCAAAATCCGATGGAATCACACTCAAGTAATCAATACAGTATCAGTAAAGTAAGTTCCTCAAAGTCATTCCTAGAACACACAAACACCAAAATGATCAAAGTCCCTTACCTTTAATATATGATCCATTAGGCTTTCTAATTCTCTATAGAAAGTGTTCATAAGAGTCTCTAGTTGTATCCTATGCAAAAAAGAAAACAAAGGTCAATCTTCTCAATAAAAGAAAATGAATTCTGATTAAACTATATACATATGTAAACCACCAAAATTTCTCATTCTTACATCTTTATTTTAGTAAAATACTTAAAAAATAATTCATGTAGATATAGACCAGCAATCCCCCAGTATTTTATGATTTCCATAGTAGATATATATTGTTTTTAATTTGTTTGGCCCAGACTACAAGTAGCTGATTTTTTTAGTGGAATACTTTGTATAGGGGTTTTGTCATTGTACCATGGTACACAGTGTATGTTTGAAAGTATTAACACATGCACTACATCCTGATTATCTAATACCAAACTGGTTGCATCTTCCTTATCTATTTTCAAAATACTTCCAGTTTTAAATAGATACTCATAATACTAATACAAAGGAGCACTGACATGTGCATGTACATTTGCAGAACTGTTATTTTGCAAAGATCTGGTCTACTATTTGAAAAGTTCACATACTGGTATTATGATTGGAAACTAAACTGAAGAGGGGGGGGGGGGGGCTCTGTAAATGTCTGTATCTTTAAATCTGACTATAAATGAATACAAGTTAAGACAGTACACTGAGGTGACTTACTGGGATACCACTCCCTCTGAGGCTGACATGTAATCCTTAGGAAACACCAGAAACTGATCATCATCATCAGCCTGAAAAAATATATTGTCTAATGAATTTTTTCTTACATATATATGTACATGTACCTGATTTTTTTGTCTTCACAATGTTTTTACAGAATATACTTTATACAGTCTATACACTTCAGTCCAATGTGTCTGATCTTTTGGTGAAACTCAAAAGTAATTATTGCAACTCATTAATTTGATCCAGTTGTAGCTAGTGACCCAAGGGCCACAGCCCTCACCGCTCAATCTGAAAATAAAATTTTTGAATAAAAAAACTGTTTACATACTGTTCTAAGGAATGGTAAAGGAATATCCTGTTTCCTCAGCATGATAAATCTGATGTCCTTATCAAGCTTCAAACAATTGTGGACATACTCATACTCTGATAGGGGATGATCACTGAAAGGCAAAAAAAAAAATATAACCATGATGACTGTAACCATGGTAACATATTCATGGTAACTGTAACATCACCATGACAATTGAGACTATAATTTTTTTTCAATTGTCTAATATTCACAATTCTCAGATATGTTCTCTGAAAGAATACAATACTTATATACATTCTTTGAAGTCAAATTTCATTTTCATGAAAGAAATACCTTGATTTCATGACTTTTCAAATAGCTGCAATTTTTGCTGGGAACTTTTTTAAAAATATTTTTTGTGCTTGTTTGGTTGTTGTTGTTGTTTTTTTTTTTTTGGTAGAATGTTTCCTTAGTCATGAAATTTTGTACTCATGGATAAATACACAGCAAATTCTGAATAAAGGTTATCACAAATAGTAGTTGGTTTATAGTATACCAACACTTACTTGAGTAGATACTCAGACTTATCGTAGACTTTAAGGACAAAGTCATCAGCACTGCAGCCCTCGGACTGTATATGATTATATAGGACATTACCAATCACATGTTCTACATTACAATGAACTGAAATAAAAATAAAATATAAAGACTTTTTACCTCCAAGAAATACGACAGTACTATCAATATCAATATTCTGGATTTTTGTGCACTAATGACTTCAACAAAATACATGAAACATAAACCCAGCACTCGTATCATAGGAGGAAAAGTATATGCTGGCTAAGGTTTATAAAATTTACAAATTTTTAATGCTTAACACATGAAATATAAATCATACATCATGTTTGCTAATTCATGTGATCAATGCCCAATGAAAAACTTGCATTTACATGAAAATGATATAAAATGATTGGTAACTATTAGGTTTGCAAAAATGATTTTCTAATGGCAGTCATCTACTGTTATGTTTTTGAAAAATATCCAACTTTCAATTCTTACCATCACAAGTAAAAATGACAGGATCCACCGAGTAATCAGAATGAATGGAAATCTTGACAGACATGGAGGGCTGCTGTATTTCACAAAACGCACTTACGACATAACCTCTGTTGACCGAGGGGTCTTTGGAACTAAATTTTGACTTCAATCTGAAAAGAGGCATTAAATAATTTGAATCTTCTAGCAAAACTATTTACAAAGAATCTGGTCATAGGTAATCATAAATGTATGAACTTCCATTGTTTCTGCATTAGATATTATGAACCAGACATGAAAAATTATTGACAAGTTACATGTATTAGTGTGAATTGCCAATATCAAATAACAACTCTTAAGCACATCAATTATTCCAAACAATTAACAAACATCAACTCTTTGTAGTACTTGTAACACCAGTATTTTCCTTGTATAATTTCTGTGTAATTTTTAGTGTTTTAATGTTTTTGTCCTAAATTAATTGATGACTTCTTAAGAGCTTATAACATTCAAACCGGTTAACCCAGCATTTAATTGTTGTAATGTTACTTACTTGGACACCATCTGACTAAATGTCTCGGACTCTTCATCAACAAACACTCGTTTATGAAGTTTCTCATATGGTCCCTAGAAATTTAAAACAATAAGATGTGAAACATAAATGGCAACAAAGTATGGCTTTATTTCTGAAATATGGGTAGCTTAATCTGTCATGACAGACCCAAAATGATTATCCTGAAAAGAACCCTCCAAATAGTGCATGTTTGAAAAACTGCATGTACCCAATGTAAAGAACAATTTTCTGTGAACTTCAGCATTTTCAAATAACTTTGATTTGGAGCCAATGTCAATTTTCCATTTATAGATTCTTTCTTGTGTAAATGTATAGATTTACTATCTGAGACTTGACCTTAAGCTAATGAATATGGGCTCCAAAACTCATCCAGGATCATTCCTCTGATCAGTAACATACAATTTTCTCATTTCAAATTATGCACAAGAAATAAATCTTCATATCTTCAATGATGTGTAGAGCCCTTGAAAAATTACCCAAACTGCCCTTGAAAAATTACCCAACTGACCTTGAAAAATTACTCAACTGACCTTGATAGCCTGTAAATTTATAGTATCAGCCTGGCAGGTAATGTATAAAGTAAATAAAGTAACTTATTAGAAATTTAATTAATATATGATCTTTCTTTATACCTCTAACGTCTCACTTTATGGGTGTCACAAAAAGTTAAAGTATACCTATAATCAGAAAAAGAAAACAAATATCACCTCATGAGTCGATGCTGTTCTTGGCAATACTGGAGGTGGACGTTCTGGGATGTCGGGCTTGGTTTCTTCTACCTGTTCCTCCACATGACTAGATCTCAAAAATAGTTCCAGAGCATCAGTGCTAGACAACGTATCACTATGCTCAGGTCTATAAACACTTTCCCGAGAAGTTTCCGAATCTTTGGCTTCCTCTGGAATAGCGGGATACAGTCCTGTCTGTGGACGCTCCAATTCAGAAAAATCCACGTGACCTTCAGTATTTTTTAACACATCGTTTTCCCCTGAGATAGAGTTTCTCCGATAAATAATCGACTCCCTACGAGTTCTAGAATATAGAGGATCAAATAAATCCAATGACATGTACTCCTGTTCTTCTGGCTCTTCGAATTCTATTAAATCACTAGAAGTCCTAGAACGAGACTGGTTCTCTTCCACAAAATCTCTCTGTGGTACGATTTCATTTTCAAAAATATCGGACTCCTCCTCTTCGGTTTCTTCTTCTTTACGAGAACGCAAATCATCAAAGTCACTGCTACTAGAGACTTGGGATAAAGATGGAAACAACGTTGGTGATGCTGCTGGCATGATAAAGCTTGGATTATATCCCCACGCATTGTAAGTTGGACGTGGACTCTGGTAAGTCCAGTTGGACCTAAACGTAGGCTGGTAACTAGAAAACCGGTTCTTGGACTGAGTCTGAGTCCCTGAATTCCCTTGCCATGATGTATCAAATTTATTCCCAGAATTTTGTTGACTACTCCCAGACAGATATGACATATTCCATCCATAATTTACAGTGGAAGTCACGGTTTGTGTTTTAGAGGGGTTTAAATAATTAACACTTGAAGTTTTAGGGGGATTCATATTGTAACAAGAATTTAACTGTGTCACATTACTTACATTTTGTTCCCTTCGAATTTCATTAAACACATGGCTATAATCTGGGTACACTGACTTTTGAGTGCTTGATGACATTTCCTCAGTTGAAGAACTGAGAGGTTTTTGAGCACCTAAATTTGAACTCGGGGCGGTAAAATCTAGTCCCTCAAGATCCATACTGTAAGTTGACATCTCCACTTTACCATCCTTATTACGCTGTAGAGTATTTTCAGGTGAGAGAGTTATTAATGGGGAACTGAAACCTGTATCCTTGGCAGAAGTTTTAAGCCCCGTCGGTAAATGCCTTTGCAACTGTGTAGCACTTCTGCTATTGAAGCCTTGAGTGCTGCTTGATGCACTCACAGATGTACTATTTGGAACAAAATTATCATTGAATGGATTGGTTTGGTTCGAGAAAGGTGAGACACTTCTCTGTCCCCATGGTGATTGCTGTTGGTTGAATCCGGAGATATTCCATCCTATTCCTGGTGGAGCCAAGGCATTGTGGGAAAAGACAGTTCCATGTCCACTGGATCTGAAACATATCATCATAGTATTATAGTATGTATTACATAACCATATCATCAGTGCATTTTAATTGTCCTGACATTGGGATAATATCAGTTTAATCTTATCATAATCTATGACTTTCAAACAAAATTACCTTTCAAGCAAATACAGAAAAATTAATCCAAGCACTCATAAAAAGAATTATTTTTTCAAAACTAATACAAAATTTACGTTCAAATCCACAGTTTTATAACATTTTTAAGTGCGAATTCTAGATATGAACTGACAAAACACTTGGCAGATGAGAATTATATACTAACGACATACTTCCTGGTAAAGCTACATGTTAAGGTTTTATACATACGTCCACCTGATTTGTCACTTATTTTCCCATTCTTCCTTTGAGAGGAAAGAATTGATATCTATGTTTATTTAATTATATCTTACCTCTGACAATTTGATTGATGGGGGGCTGGAATGCCCCCTCCCTGCCTGGTTGGGACCTGTCGGGGGTACCCTATGTTATTCTGTGGGACCTGCTGGGGGTACCCAATGTTATTCTGCCCCGGGGTTGGATTAAACTGCATTCTGATGGTAAGCTGTAGACACAACCTCCTACAATATTTTTTACAAAAATTAATTAATGCATAATTAATACAGAAACAACTATATTACTGAAAGAGAATTGCATATTTAAATAAAACTAAAATACAACCCTTCACATTTGTAGTCTATTTTTGAATACAAGTGAGAGACATGTGTTTGTGTCTGTGTGTGTTATTGTCTTTTTTTATATAACTCAGTAAATAAAGCAGGATATATCGTGAATACCGCACTCTTAGTACTAGATAAATCATAGTTCATAATGATGTAACATGATCAGGAAGATATAGGCATTCAGTTTTCTAACTCTTCATGAATTAAACCAGATAATAAAAATAAGTGTTTATGCTGTGCTGTTACAAATATCTAAAAATGTATATAAATTAAACAAAAATTCAAGATAAAAAAATTATTTACCAGAGGTAATTTTAGATGAGTCAACTGACTGCAGCCATGAAGAAGATTTATGACTTATAATTGATAACAAAATTAATTTACTGACAATGCAGTCACCTGTATGAAAACATTGATTATTTGCAGTTAAAATTGAACAGACTAAGTAATATGGGCCCATGGCTAGGATGCTAATCAGTTGTTTTTCTCATATTGTTCTCATACAATTCAGTTATGACATGGCCAATACTTTTTTTCATAGCAAATGTACTCTGCCCTAGCATCAAAATGTGAGCAGACATGGATGGTCAATGTATACACCTGATGATGCATGCACCTTTCCAGGTTCATACTCCTTGTTTTTGATTTTATTCTTATTTTCCTTTTTAAGTTCTATGTCAAATTTTGAAACCTTAATGTCTTCTACCAACCAGTCTTTATTTAGCTTCTTTAAAACTCATGCTAAGGGAAATTCATTACAATTCTCATATCCTGACAACAAACCCTGACCATGTTGACCTTCAACTTAAAGATTCTGAATCATAAATGAACTATGTTTTCAAAGCATCTTGGAGATATCAATAACTTCAATATTTGACCTTGGAATTTGATAAATTGACCAAGGATTATAGGACCTACTTGCAACTGTCCTCCTCTTTAATAGCTGAACTTTTTTGTACTACACTTAAGATTATTTGGTTAAACATATTAGTATACACAGTAAAACACTCTTATAACAAATTAAGTGCCAGGAATGGAAAATTTTGCTTCAGTATAAGGGTAATTCATCAAGTGTCAAATATATTTTTAAGTAATGGGGAATGAAAATCATTTTTGCTGTAATCATCAATTCATTATAAGACCATTCCAAGTGTTTTCCATGATTAGCATCCATGGACAGAGGGTAATGGAATTAAAAACAAAACAAATCTAAAATTTAAATAAATACTGCAGCTTTTTCCGTTCAAAACAAGGCCCTAGCTGAGAGCAGACAATATTTTGGAAAACCCCATGCAAGTTAGAAGATGGAAAGTGATTGGTCAAATCTATTAAATAGAAAAACACTGTTGACCCAACACATTCCGTATTAAATCTTGGGTGCAATGTTGAGTGAATTTAGTGGACAACATGACAAGATATCAGATTTGCAAAACACTTGTTAATTGATTCTTAAATGACTGTGACAATATTCTTATTAAAGAGGAATTATTGCTGAATGATTCCAGGCGTTATTCTACTAACTGCAAGGAATTTTACTGAAACACAGGAGTGTTTCCGAGATTGACCCTGTGACAATTCAGGTTGACATTGCAGCCCTTTTGTGTGTATAGTACGACTACAGACCCAGTTTAACGATAGAAATCATTCAACGTTGCAAAACAGATATGGGCCATAAGCCCATAACTCAAACCACAGGCCTTTAGATCAATAAGAAAAAAAATTGAGGTGTTGAAAAAAAATAAAGGTATGGAACTCTTTTCATAGGGTACCTACTGTCGCCAATAAAATTCTTTTAAATCAAATGCTTTACAATTTTACTTTTTATCCATATCTATTCACATAACTGTATACAGGGAAATTTTCACCCCCGTTTTATTTTCGCCCCTTTCGCCCTACTCTCAATTGGGCAAATTTAAAACGGGGCGAATTCAAAGAATACAGTATAATTTCTTAAACAAAACTATGACTGGGCGAATTTAAAACGGGTCAAAATTGTTTGCAAGTGTGAAAGGGCGAAAATAAGATGGGGCGAAAATAACCCTGTATACAGTAAACAATCTTCATTACTACCAAATTTCATTCCATAATTCCTTATACTTCTCGAGATATTCTGAAATCAATTCCAAAATTGACCTTAATTTTTTACTCGATATCAGCTTGGGCCTTGGAGGGCTACACTAATTTTTAAGCGGGAACGACGGGACAAGTTTTCCCCAGAGTTTATACTAAACTCAATGACTATTTGCTCATTTGCATTCAATCTATACATGGATTTTCTTTAATTTGATCATAATTTATGATCTTACTAAGTCACAAACAACATTTTAGCAGTCTAGTTGTTTTGAAAATCGAAAGGTATATAATGCATTCCAGGAAAAAATCGTTCGACCATTGCTTCTTTTAAATTCATAATCAACATGGCGGTGTAGTTGTTAATGCAGACGTTTTCAAGTTAATTTTTTGCGAAAGGAATTAATACGGAGTTAACCTTACATTCTGGAGTAAGAAATCAACTTTAAAATGTTGAAAGATCTTGCAAATACTATGCAACTCTTCGCTGCTTTTCAAACACCGTCTGTTTACATGTGAATGGCTAGGGGCCCGAGCTAATGTCGAGTAAAAGAAAGTAAGTCATTTTTGAGATTGATTTCAGAATATCTCGAGAAAAATATGGAATTTCGGAATGAGCTTTGGTAGAAATGAAGAATGGTTATCTATGAATAATAGAAAGTAGAATTTTAGAGCATGTGAATAAAAAATATTTTAATAGCGCAATTTGGTACCCGGTGTAAGAGTTCAGTACCTTTATTTTTTTTACACACAATTTTTTTTTTCAAGCGATCCAAAAGCCTATATATGCTCAAACTAAGTGCACTTACTACGAACAATTCAGAAAGTTCCGAATTAAACACGGCGTTTAAATTTGAAGCAAGATAAAATGTTGTGAAAATTAGTTGAATTTTGTCTTCATTTGGATTACATTTTACATTTTAGGTTTAAAGGCATACATAACCTCGAAAAGTTTTTTTTATAAATTAATTTGAAAGTTATTTTCAGTGCAAATCCGTATGTATTCTTCAAAATCGTTTCAGAATGTGATTCTGCAATTATTTGCTACATTGCGAGTCTATGGGAGGTATTCTAACTGTGGTGAGGGCTTAAATTGTCCCGATACACTGAGTTAAGGATGTACAACACACCTACCCCAAAAAATTCCTGTCGTTTAATTTTCGTTATTTTTGTATATTTAGTACATGACTATATCTACTGCATGTATGCACATTTTGGACAAAATCGTTCGAGTGGTTTTTGGACAGGAACTTCCAAAAGTTACCCCCCTTTACTTGTTTACAAGGAGAGAAAATTTTTAATCAATGAACTACTTAAACCTTGATTTTCAAAAAAGCCAGGTTAGATATAAATGTCAAATTTCATTGGCTTATTCCCTTAACCATTTAACATAAAAACATAGTCATCTTTTTGATATACCTATCATCAAAATAATTTTTATAAACCTTAAACTGAAAAACTGTGAATTATCTAAGCCTTGAAAATTGCGTATTTTTCAAATTCAAATTTTTTTTGTGAAAAAACCTGTCGTTTAATTTTGGTAAAAAACTTTCTTTAGGTAGCTGGTAGTAAAAATAATCTTCATAATTTTTTGTATAATTTTTGTACGACCAGTTTTGATTTAATAGCGGAAAACTACCCCCTCCCCCTTTCTCAATAAATCACGTTTTCTCGCGTCTTTCAGACGGGGGTCGATCACTTTGTTATATGAATCTACAAATACACATTAAAAAAATTAAATTGGAATATTGCTTTTGCTTGAAAAATATATTAACTTACAGATTTAAAAGTTCTCATATGTAAAGCGTATTTAAATGTAGATTTTTAGGCAATTTTTGAATACCCCTATCACCCCACCCCTTCCTTTTTTGCGTTGCAGACCATTAGCGTTTGACGAAACGTCGTTTACAGTGCAAATATACTGGTATTTCGTCATTTGAATCCCGGAGATATGCATTAGTTTTAAAATTCATGAATGCAGAATAAATATTGACTACTCTTTTTATATGTATCAGGAAAAATTACTGAAGGATTTTAGAGTTTAGTCCATATATGTATGCGTTATGCATTCCATATCACATGAAACCTGTTTTGTTGAATTTGAATATGTTGATTTTTAATTTTATTTCTTTAATTTCATTCATTAGAAAAATGGTGTATACTCAACTCTCCTGTGATATAAATGGAATAAATGTAGTTTCTTTCATGTCATTATTTCAAACGAGACAGTATGTGGCCGTGGGGATACATCGACATTTGCATCTAGATGTACACCCCTCATGATATTGTACGCATTTCTTTCAATGTCGTCGCTTCTAAAGTTAAAATGAAAATTCCGTATTCGTCCACATTAACTTCAAAATATCAACCATTGAACTCTTCATCTATTTCAATTTATATCAAATCGCACTTTGATATTTTTTAAAATCTTATAGGCTACGTTTTGTTTTGATTCGAGGAAATGCGAACCGACATTGTTGACAGAAAGTCAAACGATTTGCTGCAATAGGATATTCATCAATGCAGATAATTTCAGTACAAGTGAACAATTCTTTTCAATTCTATACTTACATTGTGTATATGAGGTCTATAGTATTCAATTCTCAGATTTATCAGGTCTTGCTGTAAATGTATAGGATTCTGTGGAAAACCGTGAATTAAGGGAGGAAAATAAACATCTCCTACATTTTCAGAGTTGTTCCTCTTTGATCAGTAAGGGTCTGAGAACAACATCGATTTTTTTGTTTATTTATTGTTGTTTTATTTAATTAAAGAAGAAAAACAATATTTATATCGTATATGCACAAATTGTAATGAAGACCATTAATCGGAATGTTATATAGCCAATTGTACATAATGAGAATTTCGGCAATGTAAAATGAAATTTTCCGAATAAAAAAAATGCTGCGCTTTGTTCGAAAATACAATTTATTGTATATGAAATGAAATAAACATTAAGGGATGGTATTTTATGTCTTGCTTTTTACAGAGTTTAATCGGGTTAATTAAAAAATACTTATTGATTGAGTATGGTACGCACAATCACAGCCAATTTTCTTTCAAGATTGATATACATCGGAATCGTTTTACTCGTCGTTTTGACGCTTTACTTTTGACGTTAATTTGACGTCACGTCAAACGTTCAATTGAAATCGCAAGAGTTATCTCCCCCAGTGTGTTGTACGTCTTTAAATTATTCTAAAGTTTTACTATCATCTGCAGTTAACTTTGCACTTAGAAAAAAATGATTTTACATGTTGAAGCAGAGACCTATTTATTACGTTAAACCTTTTTTTTTTACTGTACAAAATGTGTTTCATATTCAACGTATGATATAATACGTCATGTGTTTGCATAAATCTTCAAGTTCAATGTTGTCAAAGTTGGTAACAATATTTGCATTCTATGCCTACAACAGCATAAATATATTGTGACATAACCTTAGTTGAATAGGGAATCAAAAACAGGAAATTACCACTAGTGGTTTTCCTCCACAACGTTGTTAATAGATGAATCAAAGTAGTTTCTTTCTTCACATGTTTGTTTCAGTTTTGTTATCACTTTTTCACTCATCCCACTTCCGCTCTTTTGACACTTCAAGTGTCGTTATATGAAAAATTAAAAAAAATCGAGGGGAACATATCATAGTAATTTGCATTCAAAGAACCTTAAATTCAAACAAATAATAATGATACTTAATGAATCCTATCGTTCAACTTCAATACTATATTGCAAAAGAAAAATGTTGTCGTAAAGTATTCAATGGCGGCAATGTCGATGGCGGGAAAATTTAAAACACCTCGGCTTTTATGCATTTTTCAATACAATGAATACGACGAAGTTGTATTTGTTGTAAAACAAAATTGGTCTTGCCCAAAGCTTTTTATTATTAAGCTACATACATCGATTAATTAAAGATAATTTATTTTTACACAGGCGCGTAAAAGGAAAAAGTTGCCCAAAGTCGAAAATCCTGGGGGGGGGGGGGGGTTAAACTTTTTGGGGAAAAAAGTGGGCCCCCCTGCCCCCTGTTGCTACGCCCCTGTTACGTTTTGGAAACATATGTAATTTTAAAGGCCTATGTAGGCACAAACTGCTTAAAAAATATTTTCATGACTTTTTGAAAGCCAACTACAAAATTTTAATAAACAAGGGTTGGAAACTGGGTAATTGTATACAGGGGCGTCGGCAAAGGGGCGGCAGGGGCGGCGGTCGCCGCCCCAATAATTTCGCAAAAAAAAAAAAAAATAGTGAGATTTTTTCTTTTTAAAATGATTTTTTTAAACGGCGAAATCTGCTCATTGGAGCGGCGAGTATAACGGCATTCTGCATGTTCTGTGGTCAATGGAGCGGCAAAGTGTGTACAAGCTATTGTTTACACAGACGTCAAAACGGGATATACATGCATGTCTATATACCTGTACGTGGCGTGTGTACACAATTAACAGGGTAGTCATTATGATTGCTGTAAGTGCGGGTTAGCTACAAATTGTTCATTGTCCAATTAATTGGTCGATCGATGTTTGGAAGCTTTGATGATTCAACATGATTGCAAGTCATTAAACAATTATCGAAAATATTACAACGTATGAGCATATTAATAAATTAAAGGGGGAAAACTGAAAATTAGTTAAAATCACTGTCTAAAACAACTTGAGATGATTTTTTTTTAATATTATTACACTTATTCTACATTTCAATTTAAAAATGGCCGGATTAAAAAGTATTAATCAACCTGTTAATTTTAAATTTCCTAAGCGTTCTTTCGGCAAGAAGAATCCAGAACTGCGTTCATTCAACCCCACTTGGTTTAAACAATACGCATGGTTACATTATGACGAAGTAAGTACATTAAAAGATATATATTTTTTATCTTTGCAATGATATTTTGAAAGGATACAAATTTTAATATATTGATTGTGTTGAAATCATTGGTTAATGTACAATGATTACACTTTAAAAGAGAAAAAACGATTTAAAAAAAAAATATATTGAAATTAAAAGGCTATCAAGTGTATCGCCATCTAGAGGACGTTCTTCTGAAGTCTGTGCGTGCGACAAGACATACAAAGAGGATTTGGACTTTGTCTTAAAGTTCTATGGAGATGATCTGGACAAGACCTCTCTTTCTTCACAGCTGGATACATTTACAACGCTCGCACGAAACAACTTAAATGATTCCTCAACTGTGTCCGTTTCCTTTTTGGTGACCTTAGTGTCTCAGATGTCTCCAGCTTCCAGATGCCTATTCTCCGAGATTGTGACTCTACTGAGACTTATTTTAGTGATGCCAGCCACTAACGCTACAAGTGAGCGAACATTTTCTGCTTTGCGTCGAGTAAAGACTTATCTTCGTGCCACTATGTCCCAGGAAAGGCTGAATCATTTGATGATCCTGCACACACACAGGGAGGCTACAGATGCGTTGAACATTTTGGCAGTTGCTAACGACTTTGTGTCAGCACGGGATGGACGGAGCTTCATTTTTGGACGCTTTTAAAGTGCAGTGACATTGTGTATTATTTAATGAACAGATTTCATTTATGTAGTGTTTATTAGTGCTTATCAATTGATTATTTTAAAGATAAGTATATATGCATCTCAAAATAATATTTATTCAACTACGTGCTTCTCATATGTGCTTATGACATGACGTAAATAAAATCATATAAAATAAAACGATTTTGTTTTTTTAATCAGGTGGAGTCTTTGAAACATTGACAGAATGGGAAAATATATCAATATACTGGTAGAAATTTGAATTTAAGTAAAAACACGTCAGTTAACCCCCCCTCCCTTTTCAATCTAGTTCGCCTCCCCAATGTCAAATATAGGCATTGAAAATAGGGGGTTACCTTTTTTGTTGGTTTAGCCCCCCCTGCTTTCAATTAGCCCCCCCTTTCAATTTGCTTCCAATGCCTATGTATCTTAGAATGTTCAACCCTCTAATGAACGGAACTTTTCTGTTTGTAGGTAAGTTAAGACTCCTTGTCAAACTGGATGGATTTGTAAGTGCAACATCTTTTTGGAGTTTCTGAAATGAACATTGTGCTTTATAAAATATAATTATTGACTGTGTTCAAGCAGCATGACGTACGTGTTTTGTTGGATCCAAGAGCCAGTTTGGTACAAGGTCGAAAAAATGCATTTTGCCTGAGAACACAGTCAATTAATGTTTTAAAATGTTATACATTTTACTTTAATTTTATTTTGACATATTGTAATGTAAATTTTGTTAACCCACACTTACAGAGCCAGACTGAGTGATATCAATAGATAAACCAGTAACACTGAAATATAGTTTTATGACACCTGCTGCTAAATTTTCCATTTAAAAAAATAAAACCATAGAGGGCTTCATCAGTGCTGTTTTTTTTTTTTTTTTTTTTTTTTTTTGTAAAAATCTGCAAACCCATCAAGATACTGTTTTCATATGACTTTATTTCAAAATAATGTATGTGTCATGTTCCAACAGGGTCATAAATTAATTTTAAGTATTTATATAAAACATTTTCTTTTCATCTTGAAAGTAAAAAAAAAGCACAATACAATGCACAATATTAAGGACGGATTATGTATATAAATCAGTAGACAAAGTAAAAACAAAAATGAAACTTACAATAAATAAATGAAAAAATCAGATCACACATGTAACAAAAAAAAAAAATCTATAATGTACATTTTCCAGTTGTACATTATCACTAATGAATCAAAATTCACCTATTTTATGTAACTTTAGTGATAATATTTGGATCCATTAATGCTATTACTTTTTCCATTGTTGGATATCCACGGGTGAACTTATCTTGCAATCATCAACAGGTGATGAGTAAAGACAAGATCACCTGTAGGTATAAGAAGATGTACTTTATCATAAATCAAGCACTATATTAACCAATAATGATACAAGGTCCACTCATGATACAAATTACTTCAATTCCTTATAGATGCTATCAAATTATGATATGTATATTTTCAAAATATACACTTTCTTATGTTAACTTATATATATGTACATGTCCTGCACATATGATACAAATTCATCATTAATGGATGAAAAGTCATTAAATAAATACACCATCATATCATTGGTAATTTTGTATCATTAGTTACTGAATACTTTCATGGTATGGATTCATTCTTTAGTTCATACAAATCCCTCACTATTTAGAATGTGCTAACATTAGTTTAATTTCACCACAACTCTGTTGTAGTATTAAAAATAGAAATACAAAGGATAATCGTTGAGAAAATATTTTCATCACTTTTCGTTCATATCCTGTAAGAGACCTTCACCAAATGTAATAGACCCATAAATATAATACACATGGCAGATAGTGAGAGAGAAATGGAGAGTTGATTTTTAAGTTCAAAGTAAACTGGTTTACAAATGGAATGTTAGGATCACAATGAATGGCATTGCTCATCTCCTTTATTCAGTTTTAAGGTGCTCCTGTCCACAAATCAGTTTTAAGGTGTTCCTGTTGATTTTAAGGTTTTAAGGTGCTCTAGTCCTTTATTGATATTTAAGGTGTTCCAGTCCATCATCCAGTTTTAAGGTGCTTCAAACCATTGAACAACATCATGTCCCTTCTATGACGCCCCTGTCTTGATGATTTTAAACAAAGCACTGACATTGTTACTCTTGATTGCTGCTCTGCATGCTGATACCACTTGTGTTTTATATTTTCCCACTGAAAGAGAAAAAGATAATTTTCATCTATTAAATGTATGGATTGGACATTTCACAAGATAAATAAACTTTGCATTAGCAAAAGTTATCTCCCTTTTTCAGAGTAAGTTAGTAACCCACTTTTTTCACAAGATGTATATCGTCACTTGCAACTTATCTCTAAATATTTTAATTCTTTAAATAGAATTGGACAATTTATTTGATACCTATGTAGACAAAGTATGCCCCCCCCAAAAAATTAATAAATGAAAAATAAACAAAGAAACAAGAGGCCCATGGGCCACATCGCTCAACTGAGAAGCTTTGACCATTCTGTTCTTTACCAGATTTCCCCCTTGTAATACATAATGCATCCCCACCCTACCCCACTGATCATAATTTAGACATTTTAAAATCTACACTACCCCAGGATCCTTCTATGTGCACATAAGTTTCAGCTTTTCTGGCCCAGTGGTTCTTGAGAAGAAGATTTTCAAAGATTTTTCCTATATATTTCTATGTAAAACTTTGATTCCTCATTGTGGCCCCGCCCTTTCCCCCAGGGGTCATGATTTGAACAATTTAGAATCTACACTACCCCAGGATGCTTCCACATAAGTTTCAGCTTTTCTGGCCCAGTGGTTCTTGAGAAGAAGATTTTCAAAGATTTTTCCTATATATTTCTATGTAAAACTTTGATTCCTCATTGTGGCCCCGCCCTTCCCCCGGGGGTCATGATTTTTACAATTTAAAATCTACACTACCCCAGGATGCTTCCACATAAGTTTCAGCTTTTCTGGCCCAGTGGTTCTTGAGAAGAAGATTTTCAAAGATTTTTCCTATATATTTCTATGTAAAACTTTGATTCCCCATTGTGGCCCCACCCTTTCCCTGGGGGTCATGATTTGAATAATTTAGAATCTACACTATACCAGGATGCTTCCACATAAGTTTCAGCTTTTCTGGCCCAGTGGTTCTTGAGAAGAAGATTTTCAAAGATTTTTCCTATATATTTCTATGTAAAACTTTGATTCCTCATTGTGGCCCCGCCCTTTCCCCCGGGGGTCATGATTTGAACAATTTAGAATCTACACTATTCCAGGATGCTTCCACATAAGTTTCAGCTTTTCTGGCCAAGTGGTTCTTGAGAAGAAGATTTTCAAAGATTTTTCCTATATATTTCTATGTAAAATTTGATTCCCCATTGTGGCCCCGCCCTTCCCCCGGGGGTCATGATTTGAACAATTCAGAATCTACACTACCCCAGGATGCTTCCACGTAAGTTTCAGCTTTTCTGGCCCAGTGGTTCTTGAGAAGAAGACTTTTTAATGACCCCACCCTATTTTTGTCTTTTCTTGATTATCTCCCCTTGTGAGGGGACTTGGCACTTTATTTTAACAATTTAAATTCCCCTTCACCCAAGGATGCTTTGTACCAAGTTTGGTCAAAATTGGCCCAGTGGTTCTTGAGAAGAAGTCGAAAATGTGAAAAGTTTACAGTCGGACAGCAAACGGACGGACGACGGACAAATTGTGATTAGAAAAGCTCACTTGAGCCTTCGGCTCAGGTGAGCTAAAAACATCATTCAAGTATTCATCTTGAGTCAGTTAGCAATACCTCTGAGCCTGCCTGCTTTCTGTATCATTTGATTCAGCTGCTTCAGACAAGCTAATAGTTCCTGATGATTTCCGCAGCGAATTTTATAACCATTGATTAAGTCTCTATTCATGTTGTATAACTCCATGTAGCCTTTTCTCATATTCTTCCTATTAAAATAACAAAAACAAAGATGTTTAAAAAGTTTTTAAAATCCATGAATGATGCAAGGTTCTAATGGCCCTACCTCATTTAAATCTGCACTATTTAAATGGAAAATATAAAGGGCATTTTGACTAAATACTCTTTATAAATACATGTACCTTCCATCCTACAGATTCATGTTTTTTGTACCGGTATATGCTTAGCATAGCTGTGACAAAGCATACTTTGAAATACCTAGTGTGGAAACTGACATGGGTAGAATACACTTACATATCCCCCATAAGTCTGGCATCTTCTGCCCTCACAACCATACTTCTGATCAGATTGGAATGGTCAGCCATTTCAGCTGTCAGTTTCTGTCTAACTGCATGGAATTCATCAACCTTTTGAAAAAAATAAAGAAGAGATCAGATATATGTGGGTAAAGAACTAGCAATGGTGCAAAAAAAAAAACATTTTGCAGGAATGCTTAAAAATAGTACCACATGTACATTGTTTTGTGTTCCATGTGATCAAGACTGTCTGTTTAAACTGACATCATTTTAGTATCCATTTAGACAAGTAAGGTTTTACTCAGCACACTCATGAAAATGTATGCAGCTAGGTGCCTCAACAGTAAATAATAATATTTCAAGAAACTATTTTATAAAGGCTGTGAACTGTTATGTGTAAACTATTAAAGATATAACATGTAGTTTGACCATTTAGAGCCCTGAGTGGAATTTCACTATTTTAGCTTTTAAAGTCGTACTTTGACCAGGATCTGCCTTAGTT
>NW_026921237.1:0-17500 GCF_032062105.1 Saccostrea cuccullata
ATAAACCAACTAAGCATATAGTTATGATGAGCAAGAGTGCCACTACCAAAATTGTGAATTTTATGGCCCCAGGGTCAGGGGTTCTGGTGTTAAGGCGGGCTCTATTGATTATATAGTGAAAATACATGAATTCTTTGAAAATCTTCTTCTCTGCTTCTGGGTATTAAATAAACCAACTAAGTGCATAGTTATGATGAGCAAGAGTGCCTCTTCCAAAATTGTGAATTTTATGGCCCCAGGGTCAGGGGTTCTGGTGTTAGGGCGGGGCTCTATAAGATTATATAGTGAAAATACATGAATTCTCTGAAAATCTTCTTCTCTGCTCCTGGGTATTAAATAAACTAACTAAGTGCATAGTTATGATGAGCAAGCGTGCCTCTACCAAAATTGTGAATTTGTTTGGCCCCAGGGTCAGGGATTCTGGTGTTAGGGCGGGGCTCTATTGATTATATAGTGAAAATACATTAAATCTTTGAAAATCTTCTTTTCTGCTCCTGGGTATTAAATAAACTAACTAAGTGCATAGTTATGATGAGCAAGAGTGCCTCTACCAAAATTTTGAATTTTATGGCCCCAGGGTCAGGGGTTCTGGTGTTAGGGCGGGGCTCTATTGATTATATAGTGAAAATACATTAAATCTTTGAAAATTTTCTTCTCTGCTCCAGGATATTAAGCAGATGAACTACCTATGTAGTTATGCTGGACAAGGGCCCATATCTTCCAGAATTGTGAATTTCAAGGCCCCAGGGTCAGGGGTACCATAGAAGGGGGGGTGCTGTACTTATATACTAAAAATGAATGAATGGTTTGAAATCTGCTCCTTGGTATTAATCAAATATCAAGGCCTAAGGGTCAGGGGTTCATGTGTGGTAGGGGCACTGCTGATTATTGCTGAATATTACTGATTAGTTGAAATGCATTTTTTGTTCCCTTACCCTGCATATGGGTATTAAGTAAACAAACTAAGCAACTGCTAATTGTATTGTTATGATGATCAATGGTGCCTCTTTTAAAATTGTGAATGCCATAGCATCTGGCTTAAAACATGAATCAAATTCAATCACTGGAAAGTTGTTGCATAATGCTCAGGTGACCTATAAGGCCCATGGGCCTCTTGTCTTAAGAACGTCCACGTCAAGTTCTGTTTTGGGTATGATCACACCATTTTTGACAGAGTTATGCCCCTTGGACTTAGAAAAATTCCAATTATTGGGGGGAGAGGGGCAAAAGTGTTTTACAAACATTTCTTGTTTGTACACATGTATAGGTATCTCACTTATGTTATTCTATCCTTATTGAACTATGAGGACTTTTTATCACTGTACTTTATGCATCACTGATTGTTGGGGTGAGAGTAATAATTGACCTTGAACAACCAAATTTCTGGGTGCTATATCTTATTAAGATGACACATGGGTGCAAAAGTTTTATCCATGTTAACATAAGCTTCCTATGTGCTCAGTCACAAATTGAATGCCAGCTACTATGGACAGTAGTAAAAAAAAAAACATGGGGTAAAAAGAGTAAATATGAACATTTCAATTTTTTTTCAAATTATCATTTAAAATTTGTGTATTTTTAGAATTGAAGATCAAGCCTGAGTTTTGATCCTGAGAACCATCACATTAAGGCTGCTGTAAGTAAACCAATAAAGAGGAGTGATACTTAGTCCTGTTTTAATTAATTTTACTTTATATTTGTCAGAATTTTAGGTGAAAGAAACCATCGAAGATCCTTGGAGATTATTTTTATGTATTTGAAAAAAAAAACAAATAAATATATATTTTTAGCAATATAATGTGTCATGTTTCATTTATTTTTTATTGTCCAAATTCAAAAGGTCTTAAGTGATAACTTTTTTAGGTACAACATGGTCACTCAGTGATACTTTCTTCAGACATTATAAGTGATTAATGCAAGGTTATGTTTAAAATATTGTAAGTTTACCCTTTTCTGACTCGTGGTTAAGAAATTGGGTCAATAGGTGTATTAAATGTATACTGGTACATCAGGTTTTCAGAGTATTCTGTAGTCAGAGAGCATGCAATTAATGGTTACATAGGGCCTTTTTTGGCCCTGTGAATTTCTGAAAAATTAAAACTGCATAGTTTTAGTCAAGAAGGCAATAACAGTGACTCTAACCCTTGATGAACTCTAAACTACTGAAAATGAAATGATTTTCTTGCTAGTCAATTGCAATATTATTCACATAACTTGATCATTTCTTCAAAAAATGATGCTGTTTTCAATATTTCATATGCAGCACATCCTCTGATCCAAAACTTGCAAATGAAAGAACTGCTTGTGAAGATTACAAAACATTTTTTAAGTTTTGGATCAAGGAGTGTGCTCATATTTTGATTCTTTGCTGAAAGTACTCAAATACACCTATTTTCTGCAAAATTCACGAGAATTGCAATTTTACCCAATCTGTTTTTGAATACCTGGAATCTTTAGAGGAAACTTTCTCATACAAAAATAAAGCATTAAGTCTCTTCTAAATATTGATGTCAAAAATGAGCCATGGGAGTTGGTCAATAAACGTATATCTACAGGGCCATTTAATGCATAAATTTGACCTGTGTCTTAAGTGTTAATAAAACATCAAACATGGCAATAGTATATGACCCAACAATAGGTTGTGGTGGTAACAAATGAGATTATTAAATGACAGTAAAATTTGAGCTATGGTTAAGAATAGGGCTGTTAAGATCCTTGTAACATCAACTTATTTTTCAGTAGCTTGCTTAGTTAAAACGAATGCCTTTATGTATATTTAGTGGTACATATTGCATAATACATGTTACATGTTCATTATACTGTAAGTATAGAATGTAATTTAATTATAAAATGGGGGGGGGGAAGCACCCCCCTTCGTTTGAGAGAACCGGTTTTTTTTTAACTTTATTTATTTATTATTTTTTTGTACAATTTACCTGTATAATAATCTCAAATAATTCCACACGTAACATTCAGAGAAGTAGTTTTTGGACTGATTCATAAACATGTTCTTGCCCAAAAAAAAAATCTTAACCTACCTACCCCCCCCCCCCTGCCCCCTCCCCCGTCCCTTCTCGTGACAATTTGTATGCACCTTGTTTTTCCTTCTACAAACAATTCTTTAAGACTCTGCATTGTTGTCCCCCCCCCCCCCACACACACACACACACAAATTGCAACAAAGTTGTAGGGTGTTATTTAAATGAGTTATATATAAGTGATATATATAAGTGCCTGCATGTGAATAAACAGATGAATAAATATTCATTTTCTGGCTTGCACTTGCATTTTGTCTTATTACGACTTGCTTTCCTTATTTTACTTAGCAATTGCATTTTAGCGTCATTGTTCTAAAAAGTTGTGTAAAATCGGATTCGGAATTTTCTTTTGTCGACTTGAACACAGAAAGCGGTAAAAAGGTAAATACAATTGAATTTCAATTGACGATATTAAAAAGAAAATGCATAAAAGGGTGGTGTCTTCTATAAATCTTTTCAAGAACAATATTGGACGAAAAAAGATTCTTATACTAAATGTGCGAAAGGCCGACTTCAGATTGCCATTTTCACGATAGACTGAATTAATTTTATTGCTAGAAAAAAAAACAACTTCATAGTGCGATTTTTTCAAACTTTTTTTAATCACATTGCATTGTCAGTAATAAAACGTGTTTTAAAATCTCTAAAATTATAAGGAATATTATCAATTTACAGCTTCTTACAGGACGAGCATTTCCAGTTTTTCAAAAAACAAAACAAACAGGCATGTAGCCATTATTGCAAATAAATATTCCATCCTCCTCTGGGAATGAAGTAATGAAGTATAATCTGACCTTGACTGGGGGTACCTACACCCGTCCCAAACACTGTACGTAGTTTTGATTTTTATGCTTGTCAAATTTACAGGGAAATAAAATGGTCTCTCAACATCTTGGAAAAGCTCACTATCATACAGCGGTATAAAAGTAAATAATCTGAAAATTTAGCGACCCCTACCATAAATTGAATAAATGGCCATCCCTTAATTAGTAACTAAGAATTCAGTTTTATTGATGTTGACTAATATTCTTTTATGATATATATTACATGTACATATATCAAATATAGTGTCTTGGGGATGGGAAGCAGGCACGTAGCAACCGGGGGAGGGGGGCCTGGGCCCTCCACTTTTTTCCCGAACATTACCTTTACTATAGAAAATGTCCATTGAAGAGATGGTTGGCCCCCACTTTTCACCACAGTACATTTATAGCAAGGAAAGATAGGAAAAAATTAGAAGTGAAAGGAAGTTGGCCTTGAGAAAAGTTGGCCACTACCCCCCCCCCCCCCCTCCCCACGAAATAGGATTTTCGTGTTTGGGCAATTATTAATTTTCGCTTTTTTCTAACCCCCCCCCCCACTATATGTGCAGTTGCACGCACAAAGTTGTGTGTTATTAATGTAGAGCTGCGAGAATGTTTTGTAGCATGGTAGAGTCTATCACACATTTAAATGTTCTTTTCACGGTTTCTCTTTTTCTGCAATTCGACACAACTTTTCCGCGAAAAAAACATCTGGCGTTTCCAAAACAAGTTTTACTGCTTTTCCGCGATTATATTTTTTGTTTTTCCGTGACTTACGGTATTTTACCATGTACAGTTGTGTACCTCTTATTTCCGAGAGCTAAGTAAAATCTGTTTCTCCTTGATCACCACTGTCTTGAGTCATTTTCACATTTTTGAGATGTTTATTATTTTGTTTCAATTACAGCAATCTCTTATACATCGGTTTTATTGATCGGTAAGACACATCGACATTCTTTAAATTATTGAACTTTCTATAAATAAATTCATCGTATATTATGTATCGTACGTGTATGCATTTGTACACATATAAGGAGGGAAATACATGTAAATGCAGGTATATTTTGGCAACCGTTTGATGATAAGTGCATTGGCGTCGGAAGCAAATTGAAAGTGGTGGGGGGGGGGGGGGGGCTAAGTGTAAAAAAAAATTATACCTTGAAAAAAAACCTGACAAACCAAAAAAAGGAAAAGTCCTTTTCCCAAACACGAAATTCCTATTTCATGTGGGGAAGGGGGGGGGGGGTCGAACTTCAGAACCAATTTTTTTTTTCCAAACACCACCACTTTCACCCATTTTTAACCTATACTGCGACGTGTCTGTGGAAAGTGCGGGGGGGGGGGCTAAACCTACGAAGCAATGTTCAATGTCTATGCTAAGTATATATTTGGGAAAAAGGGGGGGGGCGTATAAAGTGCTTACCGTAGCTATTTAAAAATCGCGGAAATTCACAAAATTGATGGCAGCGTTGACATGACTCTGCTGTTTGGCGACTTTGCATCAGGAAGTCTTAGAGCTAGCATTAAGAAGCTCTAAGGTTAGGACTTTGTGTCCAGGTACGGACTTTGTATTCGTGGACGACTTTATTTGCCGGTACTGAAGAGGTCCAGTCACTCAGAGAGAACTCAAGCTTAGGGTCGAAGCTTCCGTAAGCGGGGGGAGGGGATGTGTAGCGGACAGTATATATATTTAACTTAAACTGCCTCGCTAGTTAGTCAGGTTTTCAGCAATAGCGAGCCTGTTTAACTCTTGGATGACCGGGTGACCGCTTCACGTTACAATTATACATGTGCAATGTACATTATTATAGAAGCATAATAACCGACCTGACTACCACGAATACTAAATACAGAGTATGCGTGATTGTCAAAAGGACAGGGGGTGACATAGCTGTCATTGTTGGGAATATTTTCTCTTTCAGACACGTAAGATAAGTATATTTGTCGTTCTTTATTTTTAAAAAATATGTAACCTTATTAAGCTTCATATCAATAATGATTATACAGTATAATTTGTCCAAACCGGCTACCGCCGGTTCCATAAAATTTGGCCGGTTTAGACAGAATCCGGAGTAAAGAAAAAATGCAGGAAAATATTAATTTTGAAAATTTCGTTGTTTATTTACAAGTTCATTATTATACATAATATAGAATATAATATAAAGGATGAAATCAATCAATATTTTGGAGTCTAGAAATTATAAAATAGTCTCTTATGACTTACTGTATTTTCTTGTTTTTCACGAAGTTTGAAAGTCAGGTGAAATGTAACCTAAATCAAAATCTACAGGCACGCATAATATAGGCCTTCTATATATCAATCGATTTATGTTTCGCTTGTCAAAGAGCTCATTCAATGTAAAAACAGAATGCACAATTATTCACGATGTGCTAATTATTAGATTGACCTTTTAATTTTTATGTAAAAAATCACGTCTTCCCCCACAGTGTTATGGCGCCATTTTGAAATGCGTCCGATTTTCGATCCCGATTTATATATTGATTTGTAAATCGCGTACATATATATTTTTTTTTGTTATAATGTGGTAAAAGGATCGAGTTAAAACAAAATTATTTTTTTTTAATTGTAATTCAATCATATACAAGTATTTTTTTTTCAACTGGGCTGTGACACCGCCACGTTTCACTGAGTTCGTTTCATGGCACTGCTAATGTAAACACAGATTATCAAATCCGCCACGAAAGGTGTTAATTGCTTTGAAGTAACTCAGGTGTGGCCGGATTAGAGGAAATAATTACCGTTAATTATGAGCAGTTGGGACCAGTATGGCCGTTCGGAATACAGAATAGACAGTATCCGGACTACACAGAATTTTTTCTAATGAATTTGTTAAAGACGTGCATGGGACTAAAATTTAAAGACGGAATGGACAAAAATCCGGAGTACACAGAGTCCGGATTAGACAAATTTTACTGTATACTATTAAAAAGAACTATACTGTAGTAATAAAACCGAAACAAAGTAATGCATAGATAATGTCTTAGCTTCATCAAAAATAAATATTTAATAGGAAAAAAATCAAGGAAAATACTGGCATAAAAAACTGATAATTATGTTGCAGTCAAGATTTTGTACGCAGTAAAAGCACATCTTGCGCTTCAAGCGTGCATACATATAATTATGTATGTATATTTTCGTACATGTATATATCAAATAAGTAAATAAAGGTAAGCATGATTGTATGGTATACTGGTATCTCAAAATTAATTTAGTATTTTAATTAATATCATGAATTTTAGGGAAATGGAGAGGGGAAATATTCTTACAATTAATACGCTTTCTTGGTGAAATAGTTTTCTCGGAAAATCATCTCCTTAAATGACCCACGGCATTGTAAATATCAATTCATATAAGGAAAAAACCCTGAAAGGTTTAGAACAGATTAAAAAAAAGTGAAGTAGACTTAAATATAAATTATATAAGAGAATATAAATTTTTAGGTTGAGAAATGTACAATTCTTTACTTTGTACCAGAATCATTACGTTGGATAACGCCATGTGAACGTCATGACGTCCTCAGTGTTATTTTCTTAAGAAAACATTGCATTTTTAGTGAGCTGTGTAGGGAAAACGGTTTGAGATATTTTCAAAAAATAAATTGATTTAGAACAGGGGTATCCAAGACAAAATATTTAAATATTATCAGCAGATTTTGGGACTAGGCGGATTTTGGTGCCTAACGTACCTTCTTTTTTACTTACCCTGACTGTACATTACAAACTGGTTTGGAGACATATAAACACCATACAGGTGATATTGAAATATTACTTTAAACTACTTAGTATGTCAATAAGGGGAATTGAGGATGGAAAAGTTAAAGCAAGGGACTATAAAAACAATACTACATCAATCAGTTGACTTTCAAAGCAATAATCAATTGATCAATCATCTGTTTCTTCATTGGAAAGTTATAGACAGGACAAAGATTATAAATTTGTTTTACAGTGACATTGAATTTGTGCAAACCACCTGGGATTCAGGGTTTAAACACATTTTCATATCAATCTTTGTGTCCATTGGGTACTTCAAAAATAAAGATGCAGCTTCTATATACATGTAATTGTCAAGGCAACTATGCTTGGAAGAATTTACGCATGGCCAATCAAAAATGCAAAATGTTGGGTTTTTTTTATTTTAATAAGCTATAGATCTTATATGACCCTCCTACGGAAGCATATTAGTGCCACTTGAACACTTCACTTTTTTTAATTTCTACACTTTAATCTGTAAATTTTACACTTTAATCTGTAAATTTTACACTTTAATCTGTAAAATTTACACTTTAATCTGTCAAATTTACACTTTAATCTGTAAATTTTGGACTTTAATCTGTAAAATTTACACTTTAAAGTGTAAATTTTACACTTTAAAGTGTAAATTTTACACTTTAAAGTGTAAATTTAACACTTTAATCTGTAAATTTTACACTTTAATCTGTAAATTTTACACTTTAATCTGTAAATTTTGCACTTTAATCTGTAAAATTTACACTTTAATCTGTAAAATTCACACTTTATTTGTTTATTCACACAGTCAATTTAGCAACTTCATACATCCTTTGTAACGCATTTTAAAGCCAACAGACCGTTAATCATGCAAGATAATATTTAATTCTGATTATCTATTTTATGATATATGCAAATGATAATCAAAATAGAATTACTGATACAAGTTAAACTTTTCTTAGCATATAAATGAAGAGCATATCAAACATAGATGTACATATTCTCGATGAATGTGATATTTACGGAAGCGTATTAGTGCCACTTGAACACTTCACTTTTTTTTAATTTCTACACATTAATCTGTAAATTTTACACTTTAATCTGTAAATTTTACACTTTAATCTGTAAAATTTACACTTTAATCTGTAAATTTTACACATTAATCTGTAAATTTTACACTTTAATCTGTAAAATTTACACTTTAATCTGTAAATTTTATACATTAATCTGTAAAATTTACACTTTAATCTGTAAATTTTACACTTTAAAGTGTAAAATTTACAGATTAATGTTTAAAATTTACACTTTAAAGTGTAAAATTATTCCATGTTTCCCACTATCGTTGATGTCCCAAACATACCATACTAACTAGACAGTGATTCCTTACGTAACCATGGTTACCTATATTATAAAATATGTTCTGTCTTATTGGACGTAAAACTATCAATGTCAGAAAAGATGTGTCCCCCTCCCCCTTACTCTCTCCACTTCACAAAAAAAAAGAAATGTTAATAATAAAACTAGCACATTGACTGAATTGTGGTCCCCCGCTTTCGGTGTCTTTGCGGGTAAGATGTCGTTATTTGTTGCGCTGAAGAGAGTCGCAGATTTTGTCCTTGCCTATTCCTACTTCTTCCCTCTTCTAGAAAAAAGTTACGGTGCATTTCTTTATATATTAATTTGTTGTCCCCCGCTTTCGCTTAAGCGAGAGGACATTAAATCTCATTCGTCTGTCCGTCTGTCACAAAAACATTAACCTTCACCGTATACAACGGGTAACGCGGGGGAGTCGCTAAAAAGTATGGGGGAGTCGTTTTCAACGTATGGGGGAGTAGATTTTCACCGCTTCGGAGTCGGAAGAGATGTGGGTCACGTCTTTTTCGGTATTTATAAGATGTATTTACAAAAAACAAATATCCCACGGAAGATGGCAATAGTTAAGCTTTATTTTGGTCATTTGTCCGGCTGTCATATATGTCTAGTTTTCTCAAACACTTCGAAACTATTTCACAGTTTTCATATTTACGTTGATCGGATGGTAAAAACATGCATGATTTGTACAATCTACGGCCTGCGTAGGGATTCTCACAGTTAAAACAGCGAGAGAAAACGATAATCTTTTAAATGTAACAACTTAAACTTGACTAGACTTTATAAAAATTAATACCTGTAATTAAGACATTTTCTCCTCAGACAGTGACGGTTACGTAGGGGGGGAGTCGTTTATGGGAAAGCACATCACAGGGGGAGTCGCAAAATAAAGTCAAATGCATACTTGGTGTTGTTTTCATCTCTTTTATACTGCCAATACCTTTTTAGCTCACCTCAACGAAGTTGGGGGAGCTTATGTAGTATCTCGGCGTCGGTGTCGGCGTCGACGTCCCAGGTAGAGGTTATGTTTTTTGGAGCAGTTTTCTTTTTAAGTACTTCTATGTCCTTTATTGATTAGACATGCATAGAAGATGGTTCTAGTGTGTTTCATTGTACCAGTCAAAGTTTCAGATGCTGCAATTTCAGCCAAGGAATGACCAGGTTAATCTTTTTGGAGCAAGTTAACATTTTTGGTGCAGTTTTTGGTGTAGTTTTCATTTCCAAGTAACTATAAGCCCTACGTTGACCAACTTGCATGGATGATACACCTAAGGATGCATACTACCAGACTTGCTTCTGATACTGATTCTGACCTGCAATTATGCGGTTAAGTGAACAGGTTAAAGTTTTTGGTGTAGGTTTTATTTTCAAGTAACTATAAGCCCTATGTTGACCAAACTTGCATGGATGCTACATCTAAGGATGCATACTACCAGGTTTGCTTCGGATGCTGAGTATGACCTACATTTTTCGGTTGCGTGAATAGGTTAAAGATTTTGGTGCATGATTCATTTCCAAGTCACTACATTTATGAGATCTTTAATGACCAAACTTGCATGGATGATACATCTAAGGATGCATACTACCGGGCTTGCTTCGGATGCTGAATCTGACCTACATTTTGTGAATGAGTGAAAATGTTAGTTTTTGATGATGTTTCATTTCCAATTAACTATAAGCCCTATAATGAGCAGTCTTGCATGGATGATGCATCTTAGGATGCACATTAATGGACTTGCTTCGGATGCTGAATTCGACGTACATTTTTCAGATAATAGACCAGGTAAAAGTTATGAGTGCAGGTCTATTACCAAAAAACTATAAGGCTTATATAACATTGTATAAAGAAAAATCATAGTAACTATTATTTGCTAATTTGTGTTGATAAAATATAAAATTTGGTTGTCAAACTGTTGTTACCTCCTTTCTTTTTGCATTTTTTTGCTTGTTAAAATTCAAATTTTTTTAGGTGAGTTGAATGTAATTTTTGTTATACTTTTAAAAATTGTTATATAAATTTATACTAAAAAGAATAACCTTTCTACTGTTTTCTTCAGTCAAATAGTCAAATAAAAAGCTGTTTGACCGTGGAGCGAGATGCTGGACCTTTCGATGAGATAATATACCGTTTATGTCAAAGTGTGAGCGGGGTCAGCTGTCAGAACTTTACGGAATTGACAGTCTTTAAATGCAGTGAGGATTAACAAAAATTTCATCATAATAATACCATAATAAACAGTAAAATGTATAACAAAACATTGATCGAATTTGTTCTCTAGATCTGGCGCAATGTGTTTCGTAGACCCCTCGAACAAAACTATTTGCCTTCGGCCTAACAGTCTCCTGCAAACAGTTTGGTTCTTGGGTCCGACAAAATGCATATTGCCCTCGAGCCCTGTCTATGAATGTGTAATACTGGTTGCCCCAGACTGATTCTGGTACAACAATTCACCATGCTATGTGTTCACGAAACTCCGAAAGGGGGAGGGGTAAAGGGGGTATCATATTTTGAGGAACTGTATATAGCTGGGGAAATCATGATAATGAAATGTATACAGAGAAGAGATATTTTCGTATTTCCTCTTTTCATAGTTTGTGATTAATTATTTTTACATTGACACTTCTCATTTTATTTATCATAGACATACATTTCCAGCGTATTAGGTAATATGCAATTCAGTCCCTTCTTCAGTATTCATCCTGTATATTTACCTATGTGTATTAACCTCAGATTATCCAAAATATTCACAATTTGACATACTAATTCGTTTGTGTCTGAAGATGTGTTATTTTTTATGATAAATAAATAAAAAAATAATTATGAATGTTATCTGTGAACCTAATCGAGAGAATATACCAGTTTTTAACCCCCTTCCCAAAGAAAAAGTCAAATGGCGCGTGCAGACGCGTCAGAGATTTGCCTTTTTCTAATTAAAAAATGGTTGATATTATCATGAAATTTTCCAAATTATAAATCGGGTTGTTCTTTTTTATGGAAAGCTTTCATTGTCGGAAGTTAGGGTTCCTGAATTCCGGATTGAATTTTTGTTATATACATGTACGAAAATTACTTATTGAGTGGGAAGATCCTGTCCCAAAGCACATGTGCTCCGATGATACCGGTATTTAATCCAATTGTTCATGTAATCTATATTGTTGATTTTTTTCTGGAACTGATAAAGCCACAGAAAAAAATCTCTTTTCGTAACTTCAAATTATAAAGTAAATAACCAAACATAGATTTATAGATATCTATGAGTAAATAAAAAGGTATTGGCAGTATAAAAGAGATGAAAACAACACCAAGTATGCATTTGACTTTATTTTGCGACTCCCCCTGCGATGTGCTTTCCCATAAACGACTCCCCCCTACGTAACCGTCACTGTCTGAGGAGAAAATGTCTTAATTATTAATTTTTATAAAGTCTAGTCAAGTTTAAGTTGTTACATTTAAAAGATAAACGTTTTCTCTCGCTGTTTTAACTGTGAGAATCCCTACGCAAGCCGTAGATTGTACAAATCATGCATGTTTTTACCATCCGATCAACGTAAATATGAAAACTGTCAAATAGTTTCGAAGTGTTTGAGAAAACTAGACGTATATGACAGCCGGACAAATGACCAAAATAAAGCTTAACTATTGCCATCTTCCGTGGGATATTTGTTTTTTGTAAATACCTCTTATAAATACCGAAAAAAGACGTGACCAACATCTCTTCCGACTCCGAAGCGCTGAAAATCTACTCCCCCATACGTTGAAAACGACTCCCCGTGTTACCCGTTGTATACGGTGACCTTGGACGTATCGTTTGAATGAGAAGGAATAAGACTTTCATTTTACATAAGTGTATTATCTGTGACAATACCTTTCTAAATGCCGTATGATGTTTTATCCTGTTACCTTGACTTTGGAGTTTGCCCAATTTTCAAAAATTTAAACATTACTTTAAATTGGCCAAAACTTATAGGACTTTCATACTAAACATGTGTATTACCTATGACAATACCTTTCTAAATACACTATATAATTTATCACCCCGTGACCTTGAAGTTTGACCTACTTTTTAAAAAACCTTAACCTTGATCACAACTTTTGGATGATAAGTTTAAGGGCTTTCACCTTTCACATGTTTATTACCTGTGACAAGGCCTTTCAAAATACACTATGATATTTGACCCGTTACCTTGACCTTTGCGTTAGACTTGCTTTTCAAAAAAAAATATTTTTTCTTCATAACTTTTGATAGAGAAGAGATGGGGCTTTCATATTTGACATGAAAATACTTCCGAGCATGCTATGATTTGTGACCCTTGACCTTGATGTTTGACCTAATTTTCAAAAAGAAAAATCATGCTTAATGAAACGGTTTTGTTAATTTAATTAATTAATGTAAATAGCAATGAAATGTGATCCGCCAGTCCCGTACTTCTCTTCTTGTGTTGAAATATTAAATTAAAATTTTAAATGCAAAGTAGTTCATCCTGATAAGATTTAAGTTATATTTTGTTAAAGACAACTAATGTATATAATTTTTACATAATGGTAAAAATTTAAACCACTTCGTCAACTCAAACATTGCATTCTGAAGGAAGAAGAGGGTTGCAGAATTTGGAAATAAGTAATCTGTACATGCAGGGGAATGTTTTCAAATAAATAATTTGTCTGCATCGTTAGATCTACCCCATTCCCCCTCCTTGAATAAGATTCAAGGGGTTTTTTTGTAAGTCTTTAATTTTTATTCAGCGAAGAACAAAAAAGTTGTTGCCGAAAATCTTGAAATTTAAAAAAAAATCTGGTCTTCATTATAACCCCCCCCCCCAATGATACAGCTCCCCTTTGCTTTTTGGAATGAAATATGGTGGTCCCATTTGCACTGCTTTTTAATGGGTATTTTAATTTGCTTATACTATACATTATTTTATCATAATGTTTTTTTAATTGAATGTCATTCATGTGTTGCAATATTTAGCCTGTAAATGTATCCCCCCCCCTTTAACATGTACACACTCCAGTCCTGATTTTAAGGCTAGTGCTCACAATGGGGCTTTATATATTTGAAATATGTGACAGGCCTAATATTACAGCTTTTTAGGCCTAGTCTAATTAAAGTTTTTAATATTTCAAGTTTCGGCTTGCTCATATTGCACCACTTCGTTAGATCAATACATAGAAACGTTCAATCTCAACATTATTTTGACAGATCTGTCAAACACATCAGTGACTATGATGGAAACTTCCCGGCAATGTGATGTCATGTCGAACTAAATATAAAGCTGACTCTCTGCATTTATTGGTCGAGAGCTTGCAGGGTTTCTAAATATAGGAGTTACATCACATTAGTATATAAAGAGAAGGGATTCCCCCGCGGCCTCGTTGTTGCTCGCTCTTTCCGTCAGTCAGGTCGTATGGTGGTTGTGCCCTTGGACCACCGTCGATTTTTATCTGAGCGGAACGAAACAGAGATACGTGTGCCTGTTTGTTATAAACAATCCGAAACTTGAATATCTATATTATCAAACGACCGGAAAAATACGGCGAAACACAACCATTTTTTAGCTGAATTTAGCTTGTGATCGGTGACCTAGTTCCGCAAAGATCGAGCCGAGCCTACACGAGGAGCCGGCCAGCTGATTTCCAATATGGAGGCCGACCAACATTTAGCTAACGACTACATTTCCGATTTTGATCTTGATCAGTTACTTGATCCTTCAGCAATAAAAAAGGAGACAAATAAATTCGCTGATTGTTGTGGGTCGGCGGTAAATGCGCCCGTCCCAGCCCCAGTGAAGATTGCCAGGCCGACCGCACCTGCCCCGACTGGGCACAGTGTTCCACCGTCGCCAAGTTACGCAGAGAGTGTGCCCCCCAGTCCGACCGAGAATGAACAGTTGATGGAGGATATAAGTTGGCTGACCCAGAGTGTTACAGGGTTCGTCGCCGGCTCTGACGACAGTTCTAGTAACGACAGCGATGTGGACATGCTCATATCATCCAGTCCAGAGTTTGTGAAAAATTTCAGCAAGTATTTGGTGTCGGGGGCTGAGGCAGGCAAGGGAGAGTTGCAGAGCACACCACCCATACAAGTTCAGGAAGAAAATGCAAAATTTAAACGCTCTCTCAGCAATGCAAGCACCGACAGCAATTTCAGTTCTGTGTCGTCCAATATGGCGGTCGAAGACAAAGTGGCCGTGAAAATAAAGACTGGCCTTAAAGCACCGAAAAGGAACAACATTAACAAAAAATTCGAGCCTTTGGAGGATGACGAATTGGTGATGCTCCCCGTGCGAGAGCTCAATCGTCGTTTGCAGGGAATGACAAAGGAGGAAGTGCAGAAACTCAAACAAAAACGCAGGACATTAAAAAATCGAGGCTACGCGCAAAACTGCAGATCAAAAAGAATGCAACAGCGCAGTGTATTGGAGAAAACTAATAAATCTTTAGAGCAACAAGTGCAGCAACTACAGAGGCAGCTCAGCTTGCTGACCCGCGAGAAGGAATTTTATAAGCAGCAGTGCGATCTTCTTGGGGCTCGATGCAGTATCATTACACAGGCAAGGAAGCGTGACGGTTCCCTTACTGACGGCTCTGTTTCTAGCTACCCAAGTTCCCCAGAGTAAAATTTCATTAACTCCAGGACAATAAATTTCCTCAAACCTTTCTAGACACCGCTGGGTTTGTGCTAATTTATTATCAAACTTTCATATCCTCAACAATTGAACATGGAAAAGAAAATTCATGTAAATATTGAGAAAATGTCCCAGCAACTATATTTTAGTTTCACCCAACTCATTATCTGTGTATCTACTATAATATGTATAGTTAGATTCAGCTGTTGATAATTTTGTTGTTTATGTTTTTACAGTTCATCAACTATATAGTATGAAGTATGTACAAGCTGTTAATCCATGCTTACTCCAAGTCTGTACTTGTTAAAATACTTGTTAAAATATGTTGTTTTAGCCCAAAAGCTATCTTGTTGTGTGGCCAAATGGGGCAACATGGTGGGCACACAATTTGATACAGTCACACTGATGATGAATAAGCTTTCCAAAAAATGAAAACTTTGATCAATTTTATTATGAAAAATTCTGTATTTTTTTTTTTTCTTTTTTGAGTGTGTATCAAAAAATATGGTATTCACCACCTTTTGGTCGCAAAATGCAGAAACTACTCCGATGTTATATGTTGTTTTAAAAAATCTTGTTGTTGAGAGAATTTCATGAAAAATCTGTATTTTTTTTTTTATCTTTTTTGATGTTGACCTCCTACTCTCCGATGTTATTTTGTTAGAGATGAATGATGAATTGAAAATTGTTCCCCACTTTTGTGCTCACAGAATTTTAATTGAGAAATATTTTTTTTAAATATTGAGTAAATTTCCACAAAAAGAGGAAATATCTGAGCATGCAATAGTTGTGAGCAATTTTAAGTACAACATTCACTTTTAGAGTACCCACTGCAAGGGCAAACATAAACCAGTGTGGTTACCTATAATGAAATGATCTGTGATAGTGGAAGTAAGGGGTCGTATCAAAACACCGATTTTTAAGACTTTTTAAATATTTTGAGTCCCTGTTTTGGGAATAGGACATTGCGAGTGAGATCTGGATTTTTTATACTGGAATTGTCTGGAAATGAAGCTTGTATGACAAAACTTTTGTGTGTTTGCCCGGAGAACTTGCAATAGAGGGCTTATTGTGGATTCTGATGGCAAATCAGAAAGTGAGAAAAGTTCCCATTGTTGGCTTTACATTATGAGATGTATAATTGTTTGTTTCTTTTAAATAATGTGTGAATGTATGAGTGAATTATTGTGTGTGTGAATATAATGTTACATTTTAAAAGTTAAAAAAAAAATTACAAAGAGCATCAACAAAATATTATAAAAATGTTTTAAAATGTGAAAAATATACATTTAAAAAAAAAATGCTGGTGTAATATAGGTTAACCAGTGCCAAAAAAATAGCAAAAATGTGAAAAAGTTAAAAAAAAAATGCCCAGATGAATGTATATTGATATTGCAAAATATTGCCCTTCCAGCTTGCTTTTTCAGCAATTTAAAATCGTACTCACCAAATTGAGGATTAAGTGACCTGAAGGCAGGATTGTACAGATAGAAGTGTGGGCAAAATGGATCAGTCGGATACGACCCGTTCTTATTTACTGGACATGACATTAAAAAGAAATTTGTATGTAAAGTTAATATTCTTTGCATCACAGATTTGTATTAATGTATTTTGTAAAGCAGGAAGTCAAATGCAACCTTTTTAAGAGTTTATATACTGTGTTGATGGCAATTTGTGAAAGAAATCTGGAGGGCTGTTGATTCAAAATGGCAACAGTAGTGCAATGAGTATGTTAAGAATAAGATTGTTATTGCAATAAATACTTGTTGAGCCTGTTTTTATCCAGTGAACAAAGTGCTTTTGAGGTGGATCAAACTTTCTGCTTTACATTTTAATGTTATCATGTTTGACTTGTTCGCCTGCTGGTGCAAGTAAATAACTGCATGAACTTATATTTTAGTTGTTTGTTTCTTT